>NW_026857934.1:0-23158 GCF_026571515.1 Ruditapes philippinarum | reverse complement strand
CTGAATGCTGATACAGCCCAAAAGTTCAAAGATTTGCAGCTTGTGCCAGGAGAGTCCCAGAAGTGTCAAATAAATTTCGGGAATAAAGTGACATTAAATGAAAACACTATAAACAGTAATTTTAAATATAGCCAGTGCGATGCTATTGAAGTTTTATGTAAATCCAGTTATAAAATAAAAGGCAAAACTTATGTGTTTTCATTTTTATTTCATTTTTTTTTACTACCAGGTACCTGATACTACTATTTCCAATACCTTTATGTCTATTCTCTCGAAAAATGTACGTTCATTCAAGAGAACCTGAAAGATACTGACATATGTAGTGGTGAAACAGTTTGCTCAATATAATTGTATAAAAAGCAACACAGAGAATATGTTTTAAATAAAAACAATTAACTGGATATAGTAATAATCTAGCCTTACCCACTAAAAAGCAGTTTCAAACAGGACCGACTGATAGAAAAAGTGTGAAAACTATCACAATTGAACAATTAAATAGATGCACATTAATAACCGTGATTAAATCAATTACTGAATCTGCAGCAAACATCAATTATGACGGTACAATGTACTTATTTTTCACAATACTTTCATAACAAAAAATGTTTAGGCCGTTTTTCAGAAAAATATACGTACCTGAGAAAACGAACATTTTTATAAGAGCTCTTTTCTGGTGCAGTTTGAAAATTATATAATCATACTTTTATTCAATTTTAAAAATAGATAGATAGATAACTTCATTCTTTAAAACAATGTTCAAATAAAAAAATATAAAGGGCTTAATAAGTTAAATATATGGTAAAAGTTGCGTTCGAAATATGCAAGATGATTTTGGTCATGTGATTCTTCACGATATCTTATCCGCATTTATTTAAGATACGCAATAGAAATTGAAAAATAAAAAAATTAAAACTACAGTTTATAAGCTTTTTATAAATAATTTTTCACAAATTTCGGCAAAAAAATGACGAAACAATAATAACTTGTTACTACATGTATATAAAATTTCTTTCGTGTGCAGTCGCGATGTGGCTGGTAGTAAAAGTTGCGTTTTTTACTCGTTACAATTCCGGAAATAATTTAGCTTAGTAAATGATAATTACACGGTTAAAAAGATCAAATTCTCAGCTTTCTTTTGATAGGTATTTTGCTAATTTCGGACCATAAATTACGAAAAAATCTTATATTTGTTCGAAGAGGGCATCATTATTTTTACTGAAGTTTTGACATAATCGGGAGACAAAAAAAACAAACTCTGTGTTTAACTCGTCGTAATTTTCCTCATACTAACGCACTGATTTATAAAATATATATTTGAAAAAATCTATCTTTCAGCTTTCTAGAATATGTTACTTTTAAAAAATTGAACGGAAAATAACATGTTGACGGTAATTTAAATAACCAAGGTCAAATATCACACCGCTTAATGATATGTAATCGTCGATAAAAATCAATAACGATCGGCAGTCTGGATGGATTATCTACCACGACAGCATAATTTACCGATATTGATTTACTGTATAGAGTTGCGGATACCGTTAATATACGTACCTGATTCCGTGAACATGTTAGTTGTATTTATCAGGGTGGACATATGTTTTTTAGAATTTATTCTGTTAATTGTAATTAACAAGATGGACTTATGTGTTTAGAAGTGTTTATTCTATTGAAGTTTTTATTGTTTCTTGTGTTGTTGGCAGCATAATCCTAAATACTAATCATGACATTTCGAGGACGAAATGGGAAAAACATTTAAGAGTAAAGTTTTTCTTTTTTAAGGGGGAGCTTTGTGGTAAAGTTAGGAATCTATTCATTTGATTATGCTGCATTATGTAAATATTATGTCATATTTTGTAATTTAAAGTTACATCATTGTTCATTTATTTTTAATCAATACCAGTAGATATCTAATTATGATCAAGGGAGATAATCATGATTAAGTCAAACAGGTTCCCTTGACAACTAGGGAAGGGAGATCACTCTTGTTTAGCTAAATAAGGGCTGAATATTTTCATCATTTTATCAAGTATTCAAGTATTCTAATGATGATTTTCTTTGTGTTTTTATTATTCACAGTATAAATATTATGTATCTTTAATAATTCTGTATTTTATGTAAATAATATTGAGTTTTGAACACATTCTAAGGGAACTACTTTTTGGGGACTACTTTCTCAAAAGTTCCAGGGCTATTCTATTTATAGAATTAGGGATGAATCATGTATCACTTTTGTTTTGCACATTTTACTTACTTTAATCATTAATTATTAGAACTTTAGTATTAGAAATAAGATAAGTTAATTCTTTAGTATATTTTGATTATATATTTGTCATTTTAAGAGTGATAATTATAGAGTTCTATTTATAGATTTGACTAATTAAACCTGAATAACCTCTTTTAGACCACTTAGACCAACCCAAAGTTTGTTCCATTATTTGTAGGGAATTTATGCAAACAATCAGTCAATGTTTTATTGTTTATTGATTTCATTATGTTTATTATCACTTTGTTTTGTATTTGTTTGTTGTAAATACATATTGTTATATTAAAAAATACATTTTTGTTTGCAAATATATGTAATTAAGTAATTATGCTAAATCTCACACAACCTAGTTAAAGGAAAGTCCATTATGGTCATTTCTGATTGGTTGTTGAGATTTGCAGCATCTTTTGTGTCATAAATAGGGATGCAGACCCTGTTTTCAACAGAATTTTGGCAACACTTAGAATAATAACTTTAAAAGAAAGGAACAACTAGGAAACTTCAGGAAAATAGGTTTATATTTTTGGCATTTAGTTAATTAATTAAACTTAATTAGTTCCTTTCATATCTTTTGGCATTTTTTATCTTTAGTATAAATTTAGAAGCTTATTGAGATCAGAGTTTTGTAACAGGGACTTTGTCACTGTTTATATAACAGAAAAGTGATTGTTTTCCACTGAGATTACAACACTGTCTGTTGTATTATATGAGAATATACAGTTGAACAGCCTGATCGGTGGACCTGTGAGCCTCCCATTAGCCAACTGTTATTCTTCAGCTGAATAACCGCTTTCCCTGATCTCAGTTATTTGTTATCTTAAATTAAGTAATATTCAAATAACATTTTAATAGAGAAACACTTAAACTAGGTTTAATGTAAATAAACTTGAATTTATTTTTATAAATGTAGATATAGTTGAAATTATTTCTTCATCTTATTTTACTTCTGTAATTTAGCATTTTACATTTAATTAGAAACAGAACTTAACTTTAAGTGAACTCATGTCAACTTTAGCAGTTTTTCTTGCTTGTCTAAATGTAATTTGCCATTTGTTTATTCTTTGTGCTATTTTAGTATCAGTTTCAATTATTTCTATTCAGAATCACATTTTGCAAACTTGGTTATCACTTGTTCAAAATAATTTTGCACTGTTTCATAACATCACTTTTCCACCCTGTATGTAACGTTGTTTATTTGAAGAGTTATCTTGTTTATTGAATACATTTCATCAAAACAGCCCGTTGTTTCTTTTCTCTATGTAGTTAAAATTACAATTTTTCCTAATTAATTAGAGAGTAAAATTATCGAACCTGAAATGTTAACTTTCCGGTCAAGTTAACTGATATATTTTGTCTTAAATAAGTGTCGACCGGTGGTGTCATCCTGACAAACAGTATACATATATATGTAAATACTGAGATTATGTAATTATCTAGTTTTTAAAATAAGTAAAAAGAAAGATCGCAATTCCGAAAGAGAGTCAAAGGCAAAATTCTACCACAAAACCAACAAAACAGCAAAGAGTGTTTTCAAAGTTTTGAAGCCGACCTGAACCTCAGAATGGCAACCTTGAACACAACTAATGTTCAACAAATTAAAACTTGAAACTAAAACCAAAACATTAAGTAAATGTTAAATGAACTCAAAACAAACACATTAAATGTTAAACAGACAAAACCCTTTAAACTCTAAACAAATGAAATAAAATGTTAAATGAACTATAAACAAACATATTTAAAGTTCAACAAACAAAACCCTTTAAACTCTAAACAAACAAACACAGTAAATGTTCAATGAACTCATAAGGAACACATTAAATGTCTGACAAAAAAAAAAAAATCATGTTCAATGAATTCTACACGAATAAACAATAATTTGAAACTCAAAACAAACAAAGTGAATGTTCAATGAACTCAAAACACAGTAAATGTGCAATGAACTTAAACTTAAAACACAGAAAATGGTCTAACCAAGAACTTGAACTTCAAAATATATATGATAAATAATCACCAAACCAAAGTTTGAAGATAAATATTATTGATGTATCAGAAAATAAAACCTAAAAAAATTCTAACAATAACTTGGAGCCTGGATAATAATTGCAACAGCAAAAAGAAACATGACAAATGTTTAAAGAGCTCAAGCTGATAAAATGCAACAAACAAGAAGTAACTTAATTTAACCTATTATCAGTATGCATAGTATACAATCAATTTACAGAAAATATTTTCTTTATTCCTGTATTTGGGCAAAAAACAATATAAATTTCAGTAATTCTTCATAGACGCTATCGGAGGCGAAGTTGTACAAGCATAGTGGAGATTTAAATTAAAATCTATTTTTAAACTTTTACCTATGCCAGTCATCCTCATCATCGCTTGAATCGACAGAAAAGAACTCCTCCAAGTCCATTCCGTCACACATGCTAGGTGACTGCGACTTTAGTAACCTCGGCCCATGCATAACTGGTTCTACATCGAAGTGCACAAAGGTCATTGTGTTTTCTGTTTCCATGGAAGCTGTTTCCTTGAATTTTTATGTAAATCCTTTCAAAAAAATATCTCTATAATCCGCTAAAATTTTGGTAATGTCTTCAGCATTACATTTAGACTTTATGTATTTTCCCGGTTTGCAGTTTCAGCCCTGTAATTGCGTGCATAAATTGTAATATATTCCAGTCCGTACTGCATGTAAGTTAACTTTTCTTTAATTAGCATAATGCACAGTTGGAAAAATTAATCATATATATAAAGATAATGTAGCAATCTTCCTGACACTAGGGCAGTATACAAGTGACGACAACTGACGATAATATGAGCAGGTTTCGCCAAAATCCTCCCTGCATAAATAACCTGCGGCACTTTTGTAATTTATACTATTGTTTTAAGTCCTATCCCCATGCCGTCACATTCTTTGTTTTATTATGCTTTTAAAGTGTCATCCTTAAAATCTAAGTCAGCAAAATTACCAAATGCTACATTTAAAACATTTGATATATTTAGCGCCAAAGTTCTGCAAATAAAATTAAATATTCTCAACCTCTTTTGAAGCACAAAATTCTACAACCATGAAAACATACTCGTATCCTCATGGAAACCACATGTTACTGTTTATACAATTAAACTTTTCAAGAAAAAAATATTAATCCTATGATACACTTGTGAAAAGAGAGATATTTTTCTTCCAAATTTTCAGGAAAAACTGATATAAAACTGTCTAATGTATCCCTGACACTGTAAGCTATTGCAGCTGCTGAAAGAGATGATAATCTTTTGTTTAAACTAGTCCATACATTACTGAACATGACTTACAACCTATCAGTTTAAATGCTGAATATTTGACAGTAATAGTCAGTTAACAAAGCACCTCATGTTTATAATGTAAACAGTATAAAATATACATGTGAGGTCACAGCCTACTTTATTACAGCTTAAGTTTACAGCATCATGTTACTGCATTAATAAGTGATCCACTAATTCTCTAAATAGTACATCTTCAACCATTACTATACTAAACTTTTGTTTAAACAAGGTGTAAAGCTATAATAATATATGGCAACCAAGTTACAGTGACTAAACATGCTTTAACCAGGTTGTAAAGCTATAACATGTGCTAAAATATGTTTTAACAATTGGTTTTAAAGCTATAAATGGTTGAATTTATTTAACTAGGGTTAAAAGCTTTAAATGGTTGAATATATTTTATAAACATGGTTGAAATCTTTAAGTGGCTAAATATGCTGTACGCTAATTTGCATGTGCTAAAATACATGTATGTTTTAACCATGGTTTAAAGCTATAAATGGTTGAATTTGTTTAACTAAGGTAAAAACTATAAATGGTTGAATATATTTTAACCATGGTTTAATTAACGCTATAAATGGTTGAGTATGTTTTAACCATGGTTTAAAGCTATAAATGGTTGAATATGTTTTAACCATGGTTTAAAGCTATAAATGGTTGCGTATGTTTTAACCATGGTTTAAAGCTATAAATGGTTGAATATGTTTTAACCATGGTTTAAAGCTATAAATGGTTGAATCTGTTTAACTATGGTTTAAAGCTACAAATGGTTGAATATGTTTTAACCATGGTTTAATTAACGCTATACATGGTTGAGTATGTTTTAACCATGGTTTAAAGCTATAAATGGTTGAATATGTTTAAACTTAGGTTTTACAATGGTTTACCATAACTTGAAGTTACTAAGCTAAATACATATTTGCTTCTAATCAAGCTGTAAAGCTATTGTATGTGGCAAAATATGCTTCCAAGTTTCCAAGTTATGCTTTTAACCAGGTTTTAGAGCTGTAATATGTAGCAAAATATGTTTTAGCCAAGGTGTTAAAACTGAAAGTGTGAATTTTAAAGACGCTGTTACGACACAAAAAACATATTTTTTTTATCCATCAGCATATATTGAAAATCCATTAAAATGAAATTATTTCAAGACGGTATTCCAATAATGTCCCAATCAAAATGTTGAAGAAATAAAAAGTAAAAATTCCCATGACACTGTTTCCTGGTTTAAGTACAGCAAAAAATAAATATGTCCATCAAAATATAAAGTTTATGTTTCTCTCACAATGACTTCTTTCTTTATTGGCACATTTTCAATCAAACTCGTCATCACAATTTTTCATTAGTTAAGTACATTCAATTGTTAATGCAAATAGATTTTTATCAGTTTTCTTTTATTACCTAATAGTATTTAACAAGAAAAAAAATGATTGTTTTATAACCATTAAACTTCTTATGAACTTTACATAATTTTACATATTCAAACTTTGTGACCTTGTAAACAACTGTGAATAAAGAGATTGGCTATTAAATTCTAGTGTCCTTTTTCTAATATTAATAATTGTATTCAAAAGTGAGAAAATATCATTGTATTGTATATAGGGGAGGGGGGACATGTAGACATCTGGCAACAGTCCCCTTTAAACTTTAAAACAATCAAAAATCATTTTAACCTTTTCATCTTCAGCACAATTTCAGATACATTGCCAAAACAAAAAACTTGTTTTTTTTGTTGTTGTTTTTTTCAGGAGCAATTTATATCTCTATTCTTTTAAAATAAAAATTTGTATACAATTATATGTCTCAACCTTAATGTCTGCTTGCCAACCACCCGGGTGTAGATTTTCCAAGGTTTTTGGCTCAAAATCCTTGGAAAAAAACCTCGGAGTATTGGAACAAGAAAATGCAAAACTTTGCTATTAAAAAAACCTTGGAAAAATAGGGAGAGGGTGAAAAACCTTGTAAAAAATTTCCGAGTTTTTATCAAAAAAAACCTCGTAAAAAGTATGACCTCGGAGTATTGGAACAATTTCCAAGGATTTCAGAATAAAAACCTCGTAAAATAATTTCCGAGGATTTTTTTTAGAAAACCTTGGAAAATGAGTGACCTCGGAGTATTGGAACGATTTCCAAGGATTTTTAAAGTGTTTCCGTGGTTTGTTTTCCAAGGTTTTTAAATGAAAACCTCGGAAAGTTTCTCACAACTGGGAATACTGTTATATTTTCGAGGATTCTTACTTAAGGGCATCAGAGAATTTTCCAAGGTTTATTTGAGCAAAAACCTTGGAAATTTCTAGAATATCCATGGAAAATAAGAAAATATAACATCCAATGAAATATTCTGAAAAGAGCAATTATATTGTCCTTTTAAGGAATTAAGAAACTTCTTTATAATAATACAGAGCAAAAAATGATCACATGACTCACTGAAACATTTAATGTCAGTGTGAAGTAAATAGTAATGCACTACAAATGAAAAGTTAAGTTATAGTCTTTAATGGTAAATATTACAATCAATGTTCAGTTAAAATTTTTTGGTATCCGGCTATATTTTAATGTATTCAAATATCTATCTTTTAAATTCCTGTTCACTCTCCATGATTTTAAAGTGTCCCTTAGTTTTTCCCTCACCATCACAGGGGTCACATGTGGAAAATGCTCCAGGATACAATTCCTGAAATAAATAAAGTAAATATTTAATAAAGTACAGCCATTGAAAGAAGTTAGAAAAACAATTATATAAAATCACCACTGGGCGCTTCCCTCTCCATGTGGTCAGGATCAAAGACTTCAAACTACTTGCCTTACAACATTGTATTTTTGACTCCTGAAGCCTGAGGATGGACTTCTTCCCTCTGAGGGAGCTATCCAGCCCAGGATTAAGGAACACATGTGGTTATACTCAGGACAGTTCAGTATGTGTAGGCAATCAGAATTACATCATTTAATTTCTTTTTTATTAATCAATTAAAAAAATGATACGTTCCTTAAACGTTTCCATAGACAAAAATATCAGTTCACTGTTGATATATATTGTTTTAAAAAATCAGCATTTTTGTGAAAAGAAATACATCTTTTGAGTGATCCAAAACTACTTGAATGACAAGTTGTTTAAGACCTTTGCTTAAAATGAAGGCTTTAATATTTTCAAATGACCTTTTCTGTAGTTACTTTTAAATGTTTGTCTACTGTTTTGAAATAGTGAATTTAATTTTTTTCATGTTGATTTCTATTTTTTCTTCATCAGTACTTTAAGTGTTAGGATTTCAAGAAAACTTTTGTAAGCAGTGTGACAATTCTACGATGTTAAGAAAAGAAACGATGTCTGTTACTATTATTTTAGATTATGTCATACTGGATGTTACAACCTAAAGCACTCCAAAAATATTGCAAAAACTAACGCTTTTCATAAGGTGATTCTGATTGCCTACGTCTGCTTAAAGTGATATCTGCATCAATAAAGCTGGAGAGTCATTATGTAACATTAACAGCATTTCCAACAAAGTATCAATAAAAAAATCAGTTCCAGAAACCTTCATTCATTCAAATTTCAAATTGAAACTTTCAAAACCTAGTTTTAAAACAAAAACATACTGTAGTATATTCCTTGAAGCCTTTCCTGGTCGACAGTTGGCTTCCTTAATCACTTGACTTTGAAGGTGCCAATGCCAATGACATTCCAGTATATTCCTCTGCTTTATACTATGATAAAACACAGCAAAGCTGGATAGTTTGGAACAGTTCTGCAAACTTGTTTACAAGCTGACTCTGTAATTAAAATTTGTAGATTCAAATAATAGATGAAAGATGAAAGTTTATAAATAATGTCATCATAGTTTAATGCACTCATCTTGTTCAATACAATCATAGACAAACATAGCATTTATACTCATAAAATATCCTCTAAACAATTGTATTTAAACTAGCTTACATTTAGGTTAAAAATATAGATCTAAAATAGTTTGTATTTAATACTTATTTGAAAAAAAAACAACAACAGATTTTATGCATAAATGTATCTAAAATTATTTACCTGAACATTTTAACTATCTTGTTTCTTTTGTTTATCTTCCTGTCCCAGGTCATTGATCTTTAGGTTCAATTACAACAACCAAACATTTCCTGAATCTTGTCACACTTAGATAAATGTTTTCTTTGAAAATTCCAAAATATGCTCCCTAACATTAATAAAACAAGATATCTCCAAAATTGCTTAAAATAAATCCAGGTTTGCACTATTTCCAACTATAACCACTTGACCCATTAATGTCTGAGATTCAATTTTTTCAACAGTATAACTGAAGGGGCAATCATAATGTGAAACAGGGGTGATCCCAAAATATCAAAGCCATCATCATTTTTTTGGACATTTATTGAAGGTACAAATATATCAAATGATAAATAAAAGTAAAACTTGAAAATTATAATAAGTTCTTGAAAGAGAATCACAGTTGCAGTGTCATTTTAGACTGTTTTGGATTTATAAAAACCCAGATTCCCCCTGAATAATCACATGGAACAATCTGGTCTATCCCAGAATGCTCAATGAGAAAATTGATCATGCATAGATAAAGGGAACCACCTGGGGTGCCATTAGTTTTATCTGATCAGTGTGTTATATTCTGTGTGTGAAATCTTAGTAGATGCAGTATTTATTTATCCTAATTATAAGAAATTAACAAGCATACTGGTTATTATATTTCATACATTCAATTGTACATAATTATATTTAAAGGACAATTAATAACTATTTATGTTTATTGTACACATAATTAATGGCAGAGTAAATTGTAATCTGAATGTATGTCACAGACTTGCTTAGTAGAATATACTATTTTATATGGCATAAAACATATATTAAAGATTAATAGCATTCTTATTTCAGTGTTGCTTACAGGCTGTCAAGAAATCCTAAGTTAAGTCTATATATAGAAAGAAACTGCAGGAAAAATACTGATGCATTTGGAAACTAATAGACATAAACACTGATTGTTTCTTTTTCTATAATTATAAGTTTTGCTCTTTTATCTATTCTTAAAAATGGAGAAGATATCTAGTAACAATAATTATAAATAATAAAAAAAAATGTGAAAATAAAAAAAATAAAATTTTCAAGTCTTTCTGATCATCAGTTATTTGAATAATCTTTTATAATCTTATTATGATTAGTTACAATAACTTTATAGCCATTAATAAAAGGTATTTTATGGCAACAAGGAATTTACATTGTATTTAACTTTTCCATGTTTTCACACTTTAATTTTTTTAATTGATTCCTCCACAAAAAATGGCTTCAGAAGATTAAAGTACAAATTTATTGAAAAGGAAGTTGGCCATTGACAATGTCCATACTAAAAATTGATTCCCTGGACCAAATCTCTCATTTCCATGCTGTTGGACAATTGTTTTCTCTGACCATTGATTAAAAAATATCCATTGGCAATCTACAGTCAGGTTGTTATCTTAGTTTGCTTTAACTGTTGATTATTGCTTTTGAAGCCCATTATAAGTTAAATCATGATTATGTCTTAATATTTTCCGAGATGAAATTTAGTTAAGTTCAATTATCCGAGGTCATTTCCAAGCTAAATATTGGCAAAGTGTTTCCAACAAATTATACGTAAATTTTCTAAGTTCTTTTCCGAGCAAAAAAATGACAAAGTTCTTATTTCCAAGCTTTTTCCGAGCTGATTTTTGGCAGAGTGTTTAATTTCCGAGGTAGTTTCCAAGGTTTTCTTTACTTCCAAGGATTTTTATACAAAAACCTTGGATAAAGTTTCCAAGGTTTTAATAAAAACCTCGGAATTAAAAAAAAACCTTGTAAAACTGGTTTATTTCCAAGGTTTTTAAAGCAGTTTCCATGGTTTTTTTCATAAACCTCGGAAAATCTACACCCGGGCAGTGCATCATCATGATGGCCCAGCACATCCATGCAATCTGATCATCACTGTCATTGTTCGCTTTACAGTCAAGTTCATATTTTCAAATACATGACTTTTTATCAATAGCTCCTCATTGCTGTGGATTCGAATCCCAGCAGGGACCTTCAGGATTTTTCTGTACGAGGAGATATCTAAGCCTAATTACATAAGGTCATGGTTTGATTTAATCTGTAGTCTACACATTCATCCCGGAAATAATGCATTATGTAAATAGGTACCTTAAATGACTTAATTAGTAAAGCTAGAAAATCGCCTTAAATGACATTTACACTGTATCTTTGGTTTATACAGAATTTATTTCAGTTCGATTGTACACATAGGAAGCTATTATCTTATAGACACACTTTTGAATCTGTTCCTGGAACCAACCAGTACTAGGCAATGAGTCTTAAGTTTCTTGCTCAAGGAAACAACAACTTGCCCCTGACGGGGTTTGAACCCATGCTGCTAGCGACATTAGATTACTAGTCCAAGGCATTAATTAACCAATTGGCCATGCCGCCTGCAGTGTTTCTTTGTGAATTCATATGTATAATTTGAACAAAGTAAAAACAAATTAAATAAAATAACATTCTTTCGTCCTTTACTTGTTTATCAGACTTCATTGATAAAATGTTTATTTTGTAATCAATATTTACATCAATATTTGCCTGCATCAAGATATCAGTGTATTTTGGTGATTATTTTACAAAAGTGTTTTCAATATTTTATCTATTGATATTTGGAATACAGATAAAGTACATTTGACCTATTCTTTTTCATGTCACCTATTCTGAGTGAAATTGAAAAATGTTTCATTCGTAACTGTGAAATTATTGTTGATTTGTAATTCTACTGTAAAAATTTAGTAAGTTAAGTTTAAGTATTAAAGTGTTTAAAATATATTACATTCTAATAGGACCTTTACAGAATTTGAAATAATAGAAAAGTAAGAAATGTGTTACATTGCAAACATATTTACCTTGAAAAAATGTATCTCTAAACCTGTAAGAATATCATATAAAATCCAAAATATTAGCAGTTTCATAAAGAATATGTATATAATATAACTGCACATAATGTTTATAATTTAACTGCACATAAAGTATATAAAATTAAATTGCAAATAAATTTAAGTATACATATAACTTAACTCTACATAAAGAATATATATTTTAGCTGCACACATAAAGAATATGTTTATAATTTAACTGTACATAAAGTTTATATAATTTAACTGCACATAAAGTATATATAATTCAACTGCACATGAAGAATATATTATTTAATTGCACATAAAGTGCATATAATTTAACTGCACATAAAGAGTATATTATATAATTGCACATTGTTTATATATAATTTTATTGCACATAGTGTATCATATTATTTAATTGCAGATAAAGTAATGGTAATTTAACTGTACATATTAGTATAATTATATAATTTAACTGTAAGTAAAGTTTATATATTAATTCAACTGCACATAAAGTTTATATAAAGTAATGGTAAATATTCACCTGTAGACATTGGTAAAATTATATACTTTAACTGCACATTAAGTTTGCATATGAAGTATATATAATTTTATTGCACATAATGTAATAGTAATTTAACTGTGTACATTATGTATAGTTATATAATTTAACTGTAAATTCATATAATTTAACTGTACTTAAAGTATTATAATCCAATTGCATATAAAGTAATATATATATAATTTAACTGTAAATCATGTATAATAATTTAACTGCACTGTGATGATACAAAATAACAACCATATTGAATTTTGTAACACTTAATAATATCACATACCCATTAAAAATTCTCAGAATAATTAAAATGTTTGAAATTTATAATATATTCTTATAAAAAAAAAAACATTTCATATATATATATCACATATATCCAGAAGATATGTCACACCCAAAAAATAAATTTTTTAAAGTTGCAGGAAAAACTACTTCTCAGGTGTCCTAAGCTCTGAATGCTGACATTAACAGAACAGCTTTTCCTGATGGGAAATTTCAAAAATAAAAACTGTAAAACGTGATTTAAATGTGATCATTCACTGTATTTGACAAGCTGACAAAATAAAACTATATATATAAGTATTGCTGTAAATCAAGCTTCAATAATCATTGAACACAAATCTGCCATCTCTCAAGTCCTTGTCAAAATTTCAAAAGAAACACTTCAAGAGGAAGTAGGTCAAAAGTAATACATATATATATATTAGCTTCCCGACCTGTGAACTTTGTAGCCTATGACTTTTAAACTTTTATTTTCAAACACATAACAGTTTCAAATTGTTTACACAATGAAGAATTTTAAAGTGTATGCAGTATAAAAATTTATCTCTACTGCCTGCAGTTCTCAAAACTTTTGTTAGAATAATTCCAAAATACATTTTTATGAAGGAAACATGATGGAGTATTTCCTTATAAGCAAATGGCTCATTGCACAAAATCATTGCTAAATGGTTAATTTAATCCTTCATAACATTTTGTTCTGAAACATTTTTTTCTGTATACATACAGCGTCTTTGAAGAAATGAAACATAATATGGCTATTTTTAGAGCTGACAAGCTATTTGTTGTCATTAGGCTTCACCTTTGATCTCAAATTTACTATGACCATGACCTTTTCAACAAATATACTGTAAGGCTATCTCAAAGCTTTCTCTAGATATTGGGGACCTCCTTGACTTAGTGGTAAAGGTTGCAGACTTCAAATCACTTACCCCTCACCAATGTGGGTTCGAATCCATTCAGGGACTTTGGATTCTTTCACATGAGGAATCAAGCCAGCTGTAGCTCACAGAAGGTATGTATGTTTAAAATCTGTGAAACTGATGAACTTTACAATACATAAACAACAAAATTTTGTTCAGCAAGTTCAGCAAGTTTATGTTATTTAATACAACTTTTCAAAACATATAACCGGAAATGTTAGTTTTAAAAAAGACATTAAGTCCATAAAAAACCTATATATCAATTAGATTATAAAAGCTATAAATTCATTATCTGATGACATGAATAAATTACATTTAAAGTCAACATAATGGTCATGAATGAATTTTGTTATGTAAATAAGATATTTCCTGTTATGCTATTAGGATGCTATTTCAATAATCAAAAACAAATCAGGTTGTGAAAATGGTTTCACTCAATCAAATCTGGCCAATTATTTAAATGAAAATGAAAGACCTTGAATACTCTGAAATGTGAAACCTCATACTTTGTTTTTACATTTTTTTTTGTAGATTCAAATCCCAGTGTTCGAAATTAGCAGTAGTCCGATAGCCCCTGACCACTAAATTTCTCCTCAGGCTACCAACTTTTCACAGTAACAAGCCCGACCAGGCTACTGTAATTTCATAGGCAATATAAATGAATAAATGAATCGTGCTAGTGAAATGTCTTTTGGGCTAGTAATTATTCCAATCTGGTAGTCCGACCAGCCTAGTTGATTCAAATCCTAATTTCTTACACTGAAATCCCATTCTCAAAATTGAATGGTTTCAACATATTTACAGCAAAATCCTCAAAAATAAATAGCATGCCATAAAAATAATCTTTATTTTTTAAGTTATTTAACGCAGCAATCAAAGCAAATAAATTACATTCATGTTTTAGATAATAAATAATAAAAAAATAGATTCTTTATCCTGAAACAACATTGTATTTATGGGGATTATAAATAATCATGCCAAATTTTTTACAAAAAAATGTTATAATTCAAAGAACTTTTTTTTACATATAGAAAGGGAGGAAACTGCTAAATGACATTCAATTAAGCAAATGCACAGTTATCTTTCCAAAACTTCAGGCTTTCGGGTGCTTTTGTTATTTCCCAGAAAAAAGACCTGTCAATATACAAATATTGAAACACAATCTTCCAAAGAGATTATCTAATTTTATTAAGTCCTGTAATATCTTTATTTCTGTTTGGATTACTTTCAGGCAATTTACATGATTAGTAACCCTTTTGGATTCTGTACAAGTGCTAACCAATTTTTTCAACAAGTAACTGCCAACTTCCCCACATGAATCATTTAAAACAACTGTATGGGGATAATTTAATGGTATTTGAGACCTTTTTTCATTGCACAGTGCATCAGAAATGAATATTTTTTTTCTTTCCGAATTAAGGACAAACATGTATTAAATAATGTAATACTAGATTTAAAACTACTTCTACGAGGCGCTTATGTCCTTAAGAAAAATATAAGCAATGAATGCAATGTAAACAAAGTAGTATTTTGACTTTTAAACAAAATACTAAATTACTATAACTGTCCTAATTGCCAAAATGCAAAAGATGTCCAATAAGTTACAATTCAGAAACTTTAACAGAAAACAAAAAGTAAAAACTGCTTGAAAATTAAAGATAATAATATTTTTTAGGCTTAATGGGCCTTTAAATTGATCTATGGTATATTACACATATTCTCGATTATCATTTAAATCATCTGTCAAATTATTCCGAGTCTTGGACCTGACATACACTCTTTTCCTAACTGATCAAAACAACATAGACATGAGATAAAAAGTTAAGATTTGGTATATTTAATATATGTAAAAGAAATGGTTGGCATGTTTTTAAGTGTGGAAAGAGTTAAGAAGAGTTAATAAAGGAGGTAGATAAAACTAACACCAGGTCAATATATATCAGAGAGAACTTAATGAAACAGAATATTCCACAATAAATTATATAAATTGTCTAAGTTTAAGAAGTTGTAATATTTACTAACTTTTCAACAGGTTCGTTAGATCCATAAAGTTTATGAGGGCGACCCTCGAGAGTATAATAAAGTCAAAACTTACGAAACATTAATCTCTTTATTAACTTACATTGTTCTTGACTTTATTTATTATCAACTTTTCTATTGTAAGCAGAATTTAAAAGGACTTTTTTAAATGTTTATTTTTAGATTTAAAATCATTCATCAACGGTTTTGCCCTGTGGTGTACTGTCAGTACATTTGTTAATTTTTTATGACCTTGACCATGGACAATTGAATAACCATCAACTTTGGTGTCGAATTTCCAAATTTTAAAGAATTAATGGAGGCCTTTGACCTCTTAGTGTTATAAATACCAACACATCATGGTTGTTATTTAAATTTCCTAAAAAGTGTTTCAAATACATTACAATTTTTTATTTATTGTATATGAAAGCCTGTCAATGTGAAACATTTATAATATTTTTATCTATTCATTCTTTTTTTTCTTAATCACTGTTATCATTGGGTCAATTTGCAGTTTTTAGTTGTGATTAGAATTGCAGAAAATATTAAACTGTCAGCTTTTAATACATCCATGCAAAGGCTACATGTATTTGTCATTTTATAGGAACATTCAACTGAAGGATTTTGGTTGCTACATCACTCTTACGTTGTTACAATTATTTTGGTTGTGAGGCGTTTGTCTTTATACAATTAAGCTTACACGTTTTACAATTATTTTTGTTGCGAAGCTTTTGTCCGTACTTCTATCTAACATTATAATTACAATAAATTTAAGTTGCACAGCTTTTGTCACTCACATTATATAAAGCTCACATTTTTACAATTGTTTTAAAGTAAGTTACAATTATTTGGTCCCTACTTCAATCTTAAGCTTTAATTATTTTTGTTGCTATTATGTCCTTATAAAGCTTAAATTTGTTACATTATTTTGGTTGCGAGGCTTTGGTCCATATATAAAGCTTATGTACAATTATTGACATCTAAGTGTCACCAGATCTTATCCCACTTACATTAACACTTTCATGTTTAAACTCATGCATTTACAATGAACTGCTGATATCATGACTCATTAAAAGTAAAGACTATTACAAAATTTCAATCATTGTTTTTGATATACAGTCCAACCCCGTTTATTCGAAGTGCCTGGGACTGAGTATTTACTTCGAATAATCGATGGGTTCGAATAATCGAATCGGAATATTTTGATAGACGAAAACTACTCCACTTTGACCAATCATAACAAAACTACCGTTTACAACACACTTACTTCCTGTTATCAATTGAGGAAAATAAATATTAAAGAAAAGATGCGTAAAAATTATTGTATTGAAGACATAAATACTTGCATTTTATTCTACATGATGTATCGTTTCGCTTCGCGCAAAGCCTTGATAATGGCAGTGTAATGTCACTACGGTATTTACAGCTAAACTCTGGTATTTTCGATTAGGAAAAAGGCTCTCATGTAGCATTACAATTAATGAAAACAATGTGTTGGATGTTTTGACAAATTTACACATACAGTATGTATGAAAATAATTGCCGTCATCTTCAAGCAATAACAGTAATAAAATCGGACACGGTGCATTGCCTTTCATTTTCGGTAATTAAAGTTGATTAAAGAACACACAAAGAGTTATTATCATGACTGTCTAAATGCACGCATGACTGTTGATTTTTTCACATGTCCACCGGTCAGCGAGTGGATCTGCGCCAATTAGTCTGGCTTCGAATAATAGGTGTGAAATTCTTTCACAATTGTATAATTTGGACCGAAATTTTACTTCGAAAAATAGGAGGTATTCGGATAATGCATTTCGAATAATACGCTCGTATTTATATTGATTTATATAGAGATAAAAACGGGACCGCCGATCTACTTCGAATAATGCCGGGTATTCGAATAAAGGGTTGTCGAATAACCGGGGTCGGACTGTATTAATAAGTATAGTATCTTAATGTATCCTAAAGCTGGAACACAATTTAAACAACATAGTTAAATTCAAGTCAAAATCCACAACAACATTTCAAAACATCAAAAAAGAAACGTATAACATTTATCTTACTTATAATGTATGCAAATTTTTATTCTTTACATATCAATCCCATCAGTAAATCATTCAATGAAACAAAATTTTCCATTTTTTACAGTTAATATGAGTAAATTAACAAAATAACTAAAACTGTCCTAAAATTGGTACACAAAATAACAAAATCAAATTCGAATCAATCAAGACTAGAAATGTACGCCTCCACTTTAATTATTTTAATACTTAAATATATTTTATTTTGTTAAGTCAATATTAAAGTAATAATAGTATCATAACTAATAAATTTCACATCCATTCTGACTGAGAAGCCTCCAACCAAAATATAAGGAGTATGCAAGTGTTCTGGTGACCTTGAGCGTTCTCTACTTATTGGTTGGAAAGCTTTAAGTTGCCAACGTTATGATGACCTTGAGCCTTGACCTTAACAGTGACCTTCTCATCAATTTGGGGAATCTATTAGTTATGACCATAAACCTTCACACTAAATCTTAGGACTGTATATAGGCCAAAGCGTTCTCTAGACATTGGTTACATTTAAACTTTAAAGGTCAAGGCCAGGGTGACAATGACCTTTGACATACTGACATTAAAATCAATTGGTGTTGTCTACTTGCAATGTGCAAGTTAACATAAACAAAAGCTTATTCCTTCTCAAGCTAAGAATCAGACAAGGTCTGCAAGCTGTGAAATATATATATGATGCCAGGGAGCATCCCAATTACAGTACATTTGTATGTCCTCACTTTTTAAAAGGGCATAAAAAAAAACATGTTTGTCACGCAAAATTAAATTCATTAGATGTACAGCATAGATTTAATGACATGTTAACTTGTATAATAAAATAATATTAACAATCTGTAAAAAATACATGTATAGTGGTATATAACTACAACTGTCCTCAAATTGGTACAAAATCGTTAAACAACATAATAAAACTTTAAGTTTAAAACTATTAACAAAACACATGCCAATTTTAAATCAAGTACAGATACAGTTCAGACTTAATTGAATATCAACACATGTAGTTTAATATTAACAATCAAGTAAGCAAATTGCATGAAACATAATTAATTAATCATAATCATATTCACTTATAACAATTCTTCTTCTTTTTTAAATAGAATTTTAGTCAGTTGAAGTGTTTTACTGCAAATACATGAAAAATATAAAATATATTCCTTTCAAAAATGAAAGTTCCATAAAAAAGTGCAATGAACTAAGTACATGTAATTAAGTCTCTCTAAGAATTTAACTACAGCATTTTATACAAAAAATAAATAAATAAAAACAATAAACTTCTACAGTCAGTGGCAATCACAATTATGTGTAAATTTACTTATCAAATATTTGTCATCATTTTAACAGCTTTGTAAACATAAAATCTTTAATATTTACCCCATAAACTTCATGTTGATCAACCTCCATAAAAAGGCACACTAATCTTTTGAGGAAAAGATTATCATTATGTTATTTGTAAGTTCATGAAAATGAGATTTTGTGAATGATAGTACTTCACTGAACAAAAAATACACCAGATTTTACACAAAAATAAAGAAAGAATCACAAAAGAAGTTAGAAAATGATTTATACCATATCCGGCCAGTGTCTGTTTACATTAAACTAAAACTTAAATACAGTGAAATATAAGCTGAAGCTTTGTACTTTTCCATTACACAATCAAACCTCAAAACCCTTCACATCACATCACGCATCATCAATTTCTTAAAATCTGTTGAGGTCATTTTTTTTTAATATCATTATTTAAACATCACCGACCACCATTCTGAGAGTAAAAATAATATTAGATATACAAATATTGTTTAAAAATCATGAAAATTATATGATGCACTAACCTTGTTTTCAAATATAATTAATGAAAAGTGATACATGATGTTGAGTAAAACTAAACTTAAAAAGATTCAAACTCAATATAAATATATATTGAGTTTGAGAGTTTGAATTGTTTAATATTTACAGTTATGACTTTAAAATGCAAAAAAATACCAGAATTTATGACACTGTTATCTTATTTTTTTATTTATATTTTAAAATTTATTTATAAGTACACATCAAAGCACAAAACTAAGTTTTTTTGTCTTTTTTTTCATGTTTGACTTTGATTATATGCAAGAATTTATAAGTAGCTAAATAACTTATTCATTCCTTTTACAAGTTAACTTCTATTCTTTCATAAAAAAAAGAAATTATCCAGTATTGTGTATGATTAACTCATAACAAAGAATTTTGACCAGTTATATATATAGCATTGTTAAAAGGCTTATTACCAGGATTCGCAATAAAGTTTTCATCAGCAGTCCAGCAGGCCAAGAACAACAATTTTCTGCAAAAAGTAAGAAAACTGTATATCTTATAGAGTTCCAACAGGCCAAATGATGATTTCAGCCACTTATTTTGGCCTGTGGCTTTCTGTTATTGTACCTCAGAAATGCTATAATTTTCATTTCTCAAAAAACTGTTTAATTTTGGTATTGTGCTGCAGTACCCAAAAACATTTGTGGTATTTTGCATCAGTATCCAAAACATTTGCTACGTAAATAAACTATCCATTGTATCTTAAGTTCTGTTGGTAATTGGTATAATTATAATAAATTAGTATTTGGTATCAAGGCAAAATATTTCTTTGTTTACATTTTGCTTCCTTTAATACCAACATATGCAACTGCAAGTTCTGCGCTACTTTTTCCAGTTGTAAACATCTAACATACTCTTAATTAGGGGTGTGGATCGTTGGATAAATGTCGATCCACGATTCAGCACTTGCGATTCACAGATCGAACCTTGAATCTTTTGTTATCAAGACACCCTTAAAAACATGAACAGTAGTTCTGAAAGCATGTTAATTTTTCTTTAGACAATATTAAACATTAATTTCATTAAACATATATGCATATATAAACTAGGTTTAAGATTGAATACAAGTCGCAAATATATAGAATTCCACCAGCAAAATTATATCCGATGTTTGGAAATACTTTGGTATTTCAATTGAAAATGAGAAAAAACAACAGTAAAACAGTTTGTGAAACATGCCAAGGCAAACTGACTTATACCCGTGGTACAATGGACTTGCCAAATCAAATGAAAAGAAAAGTATTTCCAAACACTGGAAGTAAATTTTGCTGGTTGAATTTTATATCAGCTTAACTCCTTTTCAGCCATTACTGTTTGGATTATTAACAAGAGGGCCATGATGGCCTTGAAGTCGCTCACCTGTATATAGGCCCCCGAAGCAGGGCCAGTTTAAACACCAGGGCTTTTATTTGAACAAACTTGGTAGACACCCATTAGAAGATGTTTCATACTAAACATCTAAGGTCTAGCTGGTCAAGTTTTTTCTTTACACATTTAGTTAAAAACAATGACACACCTGGGGCAGGGCCAATTTTGACCCAAGGGCTTTTATTTGAACAATCTTTGTAGACACTTACTAGAAAATGTTTCATGCTTAATATCTAAACTCTAGCTATTCAGGTTTTTTCAAAGAAGATTTTTAAGTTTTTGTTATACACATATAAGGAAAATCAATGTCCCCAGGGGCAGGGCCAATTTTGACCCCAGGGCTTTTATTTGAATAAATTTGGTAGACACTCACTAGAAGATGTTTCATGCCAAATATCTTAGCTCTAGCTCTTTGGGTTTTTTAGAAGAAGATATTTAAAGTTTTTTTCTTTTGGTTGCCATGGCAACCAGAGTTCTGCATGGAATTAAATTCTTTGGTGACCACCAAAGGATCATTCCTGTGAAGTTTGGATGAAATCCGCTTAGTGGTTTATGAGGAGATGTCATTTAAAGTAAAAGTTAACGGACGACAGACGGACTGACGCCGGATGAAAAGCGATCACAAAAGCTCACCCTGTCACTTTGTGACAGGTGAGCTAAAAATTAAACCGTCTTTGATACATGTCACATTTTTATCAATCTATACATAAAAAATATTTATTTAATTTCATGTTAAAACAAAGTGCTCAATTAAGATCAAGTGATTCCTTTTTCGAAACTAATGACTTCCTTGCTCAGCATCATGGTACATGTTTGTTTACCTCCTGTCTTTAATCAGCAAATTCGATTTAGACAAACATAGCATAATTTATGCTCAAATGGTATTTTTTTCCACTTTTAAAATGTGAGAAACAACGATTGCATAATAAACAAATAAGATCGCGATCCACGATCTCTGGACTGTCAAATATTCATACTCGATTTTTCATTTTGATTCGTGATTATCGGAGTACTCAGATACTTGCCCAAGCCCAATGCTTGATTAATTATTAAAACATTATTAAACACATGCTTGACATTTCTAAAGAAGAAAAACAATATGCATTTCCGAGGCATAATGAGCCTTTAAATGGTTTATATTCTATATTATACAAGTCTTTATGCTCATATCCATTTAATACTGGCCATGTAACAAGTCAGAAAACTTAAAATTTATAACAGATGATGGACATCTCTATCAAAAAGTGATAAAAAATTTAATTTAAAATTTACCGATGACCGTTCAAATGTTTACGAATTGTGGAAATACACTTCTATAATAATTGTGATATTGTATCTCACAGATAAGTGGCATAAACACTCCACACATTTACAATACACCATTATAAATATCTCCAATAAAGCTCTTACAGTATATGTATATATCCAAATCGAATACATGTATAACAAAATCAAGCCTTTTATCTACCTATTTCAATGGTAATATTCATCTTAAATCAGTTTTTGTACCATATCATCAAAACAAGTCCTGTAATAAGGCATAAAATTTAAAAACCATCATCTTTCTAAACATACTATCATAAACACTTTTATAACCAGGCATTTAAGATAAATGCATCTCAAAACACCT
>NW_026857933.1:0-111234 GCF_026571515.1 Ruditapes philippinarum | reverse complement strand
TAACGCTACCATTTAGCCATCTTTACATAATGTTTTTATAACGCTAATGAGGTCATGTCAAATTATATGCATGGATGTGCAATACCATAATTTACTGAGTGGCAAAATCGGCACTGGTGTGTGATAAAGCATATTAATACGGGAAGTCAAAAACCGCGGGTCCGGGCTTTGACTTACCCAGCTATAGACTACATGTGTATATTTAAAAGAAAATCAAATAAAAAACAATTAAAAAATATATAGAATTCTATACCTATCAATGAAATTTTCAGTGTCAGTTCTAGTCGGACAATGTACGATGTAACTCAATGATAAAAGGCGGGGTAGTATTCCGATAACGGAATAAATCTCAACTTTTCGGATAAATAATATACGTCGAGTGTTCCGAGTGAAAAGGGAAGCGGTGCATGTAATACCGGAATGACAATTTTAAAAAACGGAAAGAAAGAAAGGAATTTTTTAACGACTTCCCCGTTCATAGGCTCTGCCTAATTTCATATTACATATTAAGCGCAGATCAATAAGTTTCAATTTTAAGTGATATGAAAAATATTTTCTGTTGTGCTGTCTTTGTAAATCCAATAATTTTCCTCATTTTTTTCCTCTTGATTACAGTTTCAGACCTAAAATAAAATTGCGTTCTTAATATTTATATAGATCTATACTAATATATTGTAATGTCCTAGAAATTTTACCTTTTTAAGTGATTTCGCTGATTATTTCTACTTTCACTTTCGTTTTGAGAAGCTTTTACTGGCGACAAGACAGTAAATCAATTGCGGTGTCCAAAAGAAACATACAGGACATCAACTTAAATCTACGTTTTGTGCCAGCAATTTAATCATTCTTGATTCTGGAAGTTTTCCTTTAATGTTATCTATTTCCCTCAATGTTATCCGTGGTAGAATCCTGTGTTTTTAATCTGTTTTCGTGACTTCTGTCAAAATAGTTAATTCCTTTATTTTACACTCAATATTATATATTTCGATTGTTTATGATGCAGCCTCACTTAATATAAAGATTTGCCACATAAATCCATCTGAATTTAAATGTTACCACTGTATATTTATAAAAATTTGCAATGAATTTTTCAATGTCGGCCATTTTGGTCTATTACGTAGAGATTACGTAGTGAATGCAAGGGATAGTTCTTTATCCAATTGCGTTTAAAAAGGAACACTTTACATTAACTTTTTTACTTTCGATATTAGCGCATGATAGCTTATAAATATATCTAAAAATCATTTGTTGAGGCTGTGACAAAAATTTATTTCGGTGCTAGGTTGAGTGCATTTCAGTTCTTACATCAACTCGTTTAAAATACATTTCTAGCTACCTTACAGTACAGTATAGATCTACATGTATATGATGATCAAAATTTATCACTTAAACGTTCTACATGTAGCTAAAGTTGTTAAAAACTTAAAATGTTACGATGTTTTAATAAAGGTTTTCATTTTGCGTGCGTTTTAGCGTGCGTATATCGTTTAGCGTTTTTCGTTTAGCGTATATCGTTTTGCGTGCGTCTGCGTATTTCGTTTCGTTTTGCGTGCGTATAACGTGCGTTCGTATAGCGTGTAACGTGCGTTCGTATAGCGTGTAACGTGCGTTTTGCGTGTAAACTGACACGTTCACCCCACTGTATTAAAGAAAGCAGTGCCACATAAAATGTTGATACACTGGGTAATTTTACCTTAAACTTAACCTCTTAGGAAATGATACAGAATTTTTTATATAACATAAATCTTTTATATTAATATACAAACATATTTAATTGACCAAAAAAAAGGTAGTCCTAACAAATTTCATTTCAAAATATGAGAATTATGGCAAATCTCCTAAGATGCCTAAATGTCCTAGAAAATGCACTAAATCACTACAAAATATGAAAATTTTACCTAATTATAAGAGCCTTGGAATTTAAACAAAGCTATTAGAGGAACATTAATCTATCATATTAATTAACAAACATATCTAATTGACTAAAGTAAGGAAGTCCCACCAATTTTCATTACAAAATATAAGAGTTATTGCAAATTTCCTAAGATACCTTACTGTCTTAAGATAGAACACTAATTCACTAAAAAATGGGGATTTTACCTTTTTCTAACAGCCTAGGACATGAAACAGAATTATAAGTGCAACATAAATCTATTATATTAATTAACAAGCATATCTAATTGATTAAAGTAAGAATATCTCAATAAATAACATTTAATATTAAAAAAATTATGGCTTATTTCCTATGATGTATGACTATACAAGCTTACACACTAATTCATTAAAAATGGGAGTAATATTACCTGAGTATAACCTCATAGTAAATGAATCAAAGTTAGTTAAGCAACATTGTATTATTATATTAAGTAATACCTACATCAAATTGACTTATATAAGAAAATCCATAAAAATTTCATTGACAATTAAGAAATAATGGCAAACTTTCTATAATGCCTTATTAATAACTTTACCACACTAAATCATTGAAAATTGGGTAAGTTTACCTATTTATAACCTTCTGGTCAAGTAAAGCCAAATAATGTTATACTATCAAGTACAACTACATCTAATTGACTAAAATAAGAAAACCCCATTGAATTATATTGACAATGAAGAAAGATAGGTTAAATTTTTAATGATGCCTATTTGTTCAAGCAAATACATTACATCTTTAAAATGGGGGTAATTTTACCTTATTATAACCTCCTAGGAAATGAAACTAAGTAAGGCAACATTTTACTATAATATTGAGTAACAATTACATCTGTTTGATTGATATGGAAAAAAATCTACCAAATTTCATTACAAAATAAAAAAGGTATGGCAAATGTCCTATAATGCAGACACTGAGGTGTTCAGATCTACTATCAGTAAGGAAGTGTTTCCTTCCCTGTCAGGGGACCATTACTGGCATGGTATATGGAATCACAAAAAGGATACTGTAAAACTGATTTTTTCATTTCTACAGCTAAGAACTGTTCACTATTGACGGGAGGAGTATGCAAGCGGACTGATAGCTTAGCCGGTAGTCAGCTTCGACACTGTATTCAAGGGGTCCCGGGCTCAAGTCCCAGTCAGGCTGCATATTTAAAGTGTGTCTTTACACAATGTTTGTATAACGGTAATGACGTCATGTCAATTATATGCACAGTTGTGCAATACCATATTTACGGAGTGGCAAAATTGGCACCGGTGTGTGATAAAGCATTATATTATCACACACCAGTGCCTATTTTGCGACTCCGTAAATATGGCATTGTATGGCCATGCATATATTTTGACGGGACGTCATTAACGTTATACAAACATAGTGTAAAGACATGCTAAATGTTAGCGTTAAACTATAGGCGCGTCAAAGAAAAATGACTCTGATTTCACTTTAAACGGTCTTTATTTTTAGTATGTGTTAATTAGAATATTATATTAAATTTGTGTATGTTCATTACTGAATTTATTGCGCTCATTGAATAAAGTAAATATTATGCTCACCAGTTAGAGGTCGCATAATATAATTTTATTCAACTCGTGCAATAAATTCAGCATTGAACTTACACTCATTCAATATCCTCTTTTTAATACATATTAAGCGCACGTCAGTTAATTTCAATTTTAAGTGATATGAAAAATAATTTCTGATGCGCTGTCTTTGTAAATCCAATAACTTTACATCACAACCGGTTTCCTTATTTTCCTCATTTTTTTACTCTTGACTACTGTTTCAGACCTAAAATAAAACTGCGTTCTTAATATTTATATATACTCATTTATTGTAATGCCCTAGAAATTTTACCTTTTTTGTGATTTCACTGGATTTCTGTAGACTGTTTATTTCTACTTTCACTTTCGTTTTGAGAAGATTTTACTGGCGACAAGACAAGATAAATCATGCGGTGTCCTAATGAAACATACAGGACATCAACTTAAATTTACGTATTGTGCCAGCAATTTAATCATTCCTGATTCTGGAAGCTTTTCCCTTAATGTTATCCATTTCCCTTAAGTTAATGTTATCCGTGGTAGAATCATGTGTTTTTTATCTGTTTTCGTGACTTCTGTCAAAATAGTTTATTCCTTTTACACTCAAGATTATATAGTTCGATTGTTTATGATGCAGCCTCACTTAATATTTAGATATGCCTCATAAATCCATCTGAATTTAATTGTTAGCACTGTATATTTATAAAAATTTGCAATGCAGAATTCAATGTCGGCCATGTTGGACTATTACGTAGAGATTACGTAGTGAATGCAAGGGATAGTTCTTTATTTGATTGCGCATAAAAAGGAACACGTTATCCTAACTATTTTACATTCGATATAAGCGCACGATAGCTTATAAATATTTCTAAAAATCATTTGTTGAGGCTGTGACAATTATTAATTTCGGTGATAGGTTGAGTGCATTTCAGTTCTTACATAAACTCGTTTAAAATACATTTCTAATTACCATATAGATCTATATGGCTACCATATAGATCTATATGATAATCAAAATTTATCGTTAAACGATCTACATGTAGCTAAAGTTGTTAAAAACCTAAAATGATTACGATGTTTTAATAAATGTTTAGAAACATAGCGTGCGTATATCGTTTAGCGTATTTCGTTTAGCGTATATCGTTTTGCGTGCCTCTGCGTATTTCGTTTCGTTTTGCGTGCGTGTAACGTGCGTTCGTATAGCGTGTAACGTGCGTTCGTATAGCGTGTAACGTGCGTTTTGCGTGTAAACTGACACGTTCAACCTACTGTAAGCTCTTTTGACGTGGAAATATGAGAAAGATGATTTTGGCTTCCCTCGGGTGTTAATAACAAAAGACCAGGATCTAAAATTTATTGTATTTTCCTGGAAAAAAATGGTAAATAGATGTTTAAAATAGCTGATTTGCAAAGAAACAATCTTATTACGGGATTACATCGACAAATATCAAAACAAATACAAAAAATAGATCAAAATAAGGAATAATTTTATACAATCAGGATTAATATTTAGATCAACTGTAAAATGTCTATATCTTGTTGGAAATCTAAATATTAATTGTATTTTTTAAAATGTTATTTTAAGTCCAATTCTATCATGTTAATACTCTTATTAATTAATATCAAACATGATCATACGTAAAGTGTGAGAGGAAGAATAATTAAAAAACGCAGAAATCCAATTTTTATTAACTTGTAATCATAATAATCATACTTTTTACATGCAAAGGTTACGACAAATCTGTTTACTAGTGTACATTTCCCTTCTTGGTCTATGTTTAAACAGGATAATTTGTAGAGAACGTCTTTAAAGAAGCTGTAATTAAATACAAAATCCAGCCATAAAAATGTATTGCTGGGCTCCTTGTCGGTAGTCCTGTATTTGGGGTGTTGGGGTGTGTGTTCTTGAATTTCTTGTTGATCTTGGTTTTAGAATTTTGTTGTAATAATTGTGCAATGTATGCAATGTAAGCATAGTCAAACAGGGATATTTTGTTAGGCTCTTCCAATGTCTCCGCTCCAATGGCAGTTCGAGTCACTCGGTGTTCTCGTCAATTATGTATGCCATGGACCATATATAGAAAGCTGAAATGTCAGTATGATATTCAGTTTGTTGAAACAATGATGTCCTGGGACAGTAAAATATGATTTACAAAAGATTGTTTATCAAATTTTAATGAATATTTGCCCGCCTGAAAGTTTATAAAGGTATTTGCGCTCTGAAGGATTTATTTGTCTGTTGTTTTTTTTTTTGTTTTTTTTTCTTTTTTTTTTTGTCTGTCGGTAATCTGTTTGCATGTGCCGCCATTCTTACATTACTTTTTATTTCATCAATAAAGTTAGATTAAGCTACATAATGAATAATTCTATAGGATAATTGAATTTAAGCAAGACTTTTCACAAGGTGTATTAAGAGATTTACAAAATAAAGTCGTAAAAAGTTCTATGGGTTGACTAAAAAAATACATTTATTTCTCAATTTTACTCGGCACAAGGGATCACCAATATCAGAAGATATGCAGAGCTCATTGATTGGGTTGCTACCTTCAAGGTCCAGGTCACATTTAAAGGACAGGAATTTTAAAGTCTAAATTTTGTGTCCGCTCTAAATTTTGAAACCGTTGAAAACAATTTTAAAAAAGTTGGCACAATTATCACACATTATGAGATGATATACAGAGCGCAACTATTGGGTTGTTATCCCAAAGGTCAATTTCATACAAAAAGTTTCAGTGTTAAAAAGTCTACATTTCGTTTCCGCTCCATAACTTTTAAAGATTTGATTATTTTAAATAACATGGCACAACTTATTTATTCTGATGTAATGGTTTGCCTGCCCGTACTCTGCCTTGTGCCCAGTCCTGTTTTTCTTTGGGGTCCTCCTGGGCTCCTTGCCGCTGGCGCTTGTTGCTGGGTCGGGTGGGGGCTGCGTTCATTGAATGCCGCCTTTCCTTGTCGATCTTGTTTATCATATTTTATCATCATCATGAGCCATTGTGCAAAGCGCAATAATTGGGATTCTACCCCAAGGTCAAGGTAACACTAAAATGTCAAGTGTTACAGGTCTACATTTCGTTACCGCTTCATAACTTCTGACCTGCTGAAAAGGTTTTGAAATAAGTTGGCAGTCGCAAAAGCAGTGCAGGTATGCAATGAAGTTATATATGTTATTGGTGTTGATGCTACACAATGGGTACAATTGTCTTTCCGCATATGCTGCAATGACGGTTATATATAAGATGTAGGAAGATACCTTTTAAGTATAACACGTTTTGCTGTTTCCTTAGGCTGTTTTCAAAGCAGATGCGGTTGTGCATTGTATATTTTTCAAGGTATTTGATATTTCTTAATGTGAAAAAGTAGTTACGTTTCTTTTTAATTCTATACACTATAGGTTGTAACAAAAGCTGGCATATTTTTTTAAGAAAAGACCGACAGTACTTGACCTAAAATAGGGAATGTAGCTTCTAATAAACATATATATTCATAGTTTTATTCCACTGAGAAGACTTTCAAAGATTTAAATAATTTTATGTGATTAAAATATTTTACTCAAGGATAAGCATAGTATATTTATATTAATTGCTTTATTATGCGTGTTTTGCATTTAATAATGTTGAAGTAAACAAGTCTATCAATGTGGGCATGCGGAAGAAAAATAGGATTCTAAGCATTTTGATGTTCTATTATTAAGATACATTGGTTTTAATTTTCTTCATTTTTGTTGTTATTCTTCTTTGTTGTTGTAAATGTGTTTATATTTTACTTATATTGAACGGTCAACATATTTTCCTCGATAAATCTGCTTTATGTAAACTCTTTCAAGTCGTTATGTTAATTTGTCGTTATGTTAATTGAAATCAAGCCTTTGACAACATTCAATGTTTGATTGTATTTAAGAGATTCATTTGAAACGTTATGTTGTCTAGGTTTTTAATGAATAATTCAACGCTTGCGCTATTATTGTCCAATTTATCGATGTCTGCGTCAATTGCTCTCAATGCAGTCAATGTGTTTTTTCGCGCACATATCGTTTCAGTCGGTGTTTTTTTTTACCCGAGGAAAACATATCTTTCCACAGTTTGTCACTTAACTTTCAGCTGAGACCATGAAATTAACTTTGAGTTGTATTTTGTGTTTTTGTATTGGCACATTCATTGTGCTAAACGTGCTAGGAAACATTGAGTTCTCAAGATATCTACCGCTGGACAATTATACGTGCGAAACTACACAAATAGCGTTTCATTTAAAACGCAACAGGAACGTTTTTGATCACATGGCACAGGAATGTAAAGGATGTTCGGCAGACTTTGATGACATACCTCGGGCTCGTAATGGGTCTGTCTATTACGCTCGTAATAGTAAGTTACCAACATAAGTAAACATGAACTTTAAAACTTCATACGTATTTACCTTGTTTACAATGTTTTAACATGTACCTTGCTAATACTTACAGTTTATATAAACGTACACAAAAAAAAAAAAAAAAAAAAAAAGATTTAATATATAATTAATAATATAAATTAAGTCTCGATGTAATGCATGTTGTTGGTCTTGAAAACCCATTATGCCTTAAAATGCTTTTATTTAGCAATTCTTAAATCATTACAAACCTCATATCTGCCCTTTCTTAAGAAAGAAAATTGAAACATATGTATTTCACAGGCATGTGCCTTTAAGAGAGAACATTTATTTCCTCATCTTGAATTTTACTTGAACTTTGTAGTCTCTATAAATCATAGAGAGTAGAATTTCTTTTAAATTAAAGAATAAGCATTAGAATTGCATATACCATTGTTTTTACCTTTGAGTTTCAGTGTGATACGTGAAACTGACTTTTTAGTTAATAAGGTCAAAAGCTTATTAATGTTATAAACATATTAATAATTCATATCTTATTGACACTAAGATCAGGGAGCAAGGCCGCTACATTGATGCAAATAAAATTGCAGCAAATTACTGTTGATTATAACATACATCAAAGTCAGTCTGATTCCGTTTTTTTTGTATAAATGTGTGGATGTTTGATTACTTTTTTGAGCAGGCACACATCACATAATGAAGTTCGCAAATGCTCAGTTCAACAATAAAGGATGCAATGAGAGCGAACTTGTGTTTCACAATTCCAACGTGACAAATTATCAACAATGTGCTGGAGCATGTGCTGACAATTCTTCGTGCTTCAGCTACTTCTATCACCCAGACAAACAAGAGTGTCTAGGATGTCAGTCTGAGTACAGCGTTCTAAGAACCAGTCCAGTGCTGGAAGAGTGGGCCGGCTCAATGTATTATGGACGATTTCGTAAGTTTGAAAAATATTTGTGTTTCGAGTCAGCAACCAGCATGATAGTTTATTCATAAAAGTGTTGAACTTAATTGTTTGTAGTTCATTTTTATGTCGGAAATGAAAATAAAGTTATAAATATTAATGAATCAAATTTTAAGTGATAAGAAAATATCGAATCATTTGTTATAAATAAGACAAAGAATATAATTTCAACTTTGTAAACTATGTAAGCGTTCATATGGTAGCTTACTTGTGCCATTTCGAGTTTTCGTGCCAAGTAACTTGGTCGTTAAATAGTGTTTTATACTTGTGCCTTGCTCCGAGAAGTCGTGACTTTGTGAGCGAAAGTTCGACAAAATGCATTCTTTGTCGTATTTTCGTGTCTTCTTCCGGCGCCAAAACTAGCGAGAATAAGACATGTCACAAATCAGTCAACCATATGTTCACGACATTTAAAAACGCATACAAAAACATGACGATCTACACAAACTAATTTTTGTTACGAACATATATAAATCTATGTGAGTCTCGAGATTTAATCATTCCATTGTCTGGTAATGATCACTTTATTTTTTTAAAACGTTTTAAAATAGAACCAAACGAAAAGATGAGAATATGTAATATTTATATTACATTGACATTTATCTGTTTCAAGGGTATCTCGGATGTTACGTCAACCTTCCTCTAATTTTGGAAAATGCCCATACACATTTTCCGGGAATGGTCACTGAATCATGTGTCGAACATTGTATAAGTGGAGGATATTTGTATGCTGTGACTGAGGTAATCATATGTTTTGCAATGTTTGAATGAACAAGATTGTTAATCTTAGCCGAGCTAGTAAAGAACCCCCTTTAAAACCCACTTTAAAAAATATATAAAAGAAGCTCCATTTAACACAAAAACAAATTTCTTAAGCTATTTCTATTATTTGCAATAAGATATGACAATTCTCGTTCAATTTGGATTAATACTTTAAGTGTTTAATACCTCTAAAGTCGGTGTACCGGGACTGGAGGATGTTTTATTATTAATTAAAAACTCATTTACAGGCTTAAAACCAAACCTAGACTTTTCACATATTTGCTTTGATTACATTTCACTATAGTGGTCACTCCTTTTTCCAGATTTGACTTAAATTTAATGTTAGACTATATGTTATCCAGATACACTTTCACCATTAACCGTATTATTATACTGATAAATTTTCACCATGATCTTGATACATATACACTTTCTTAATGAATCGTATTATTATACAGATTTACTTTCGCGATAATTCGTATCATAATACAGATACACTTTTACAGTAACCCATATTATTATACAGATACACTTTCTTAATGATCCGTGTTATTATACAAATTTTCTTTCAAAATTATCCGTATGATTATACAGATACATTCCCACAATTACCCGTATTATTATACAGATACACTTTCACGATGATCCGAATTATTAGACAGATACAAGTTCACTTTCACAATAATACGTATTATTATACAGATTTACAAACTTCACAATAATCCGTATTATTATACAGATTTAATTTTGCAATAATCAGTATTGTGATACAGATTTACTTTCGCAATGACCCGTATTCTTATACAGATTTAATTTCGCAATAATTCGTATTATTATACAGATTTACTTTCGCAATGACCCGTATTTTTATACAGATTTGATTTTACAATAATTCGTATTATTATACAGTTTTACTTTCGCTATGACCCGTATCGTAATACAGATTTGATTTCGCAATTATCTTTATTACTACATGTATTATACAGATACACTTTCTCAATGACCCGTAAAATTAAACAGATACACGTTCACAATGATCTGTATTATTTATACAGATACACTTTCACAGTGATCCGTATCATACAAAAACACTTTTAAGATGACCCGTATTATTATACAGATATACTATCACAATGATGCATTATCCTGTTCAATGTATATTTTAGAGTGGTTCTTGGTGTCAATGTGGCAACGTCTTCTCACCAAATACAACACTTACTGATGATCTATGTAACTGGACTTGCGTTGGAAATGTAGATCAATTTTGCGGAGCTACCAACGTAGGATCAGTGTACATCATACATTACTGGTAAAATGGCAAGGCTTGTAATGGAGTATAGTTGTGTCTAATGTATACACATTCTTTTAAGAATTATGTACACGATGTGATATAAACAAGTTTTTAACGGATGACAATAATAAAAAATAATATGAATTAAAAAACAACAACAACAACAAAAAAAAAACAACAACAACAAAAGAAAACGAAAAACTGAACAGTTCAAGACGCAAACACCTTTACTATCATGGAACTATCACAATATCTTTCGAAAATTGCATGATATTGTAATAAAGATTCAAATGACAATTTGAAAATATCTCTACAAACTTTAAGTTTATTGTTTGAAGAGGATGTTGTAGTTGTATTTAAGTAAAATTATCAATACCATACGAATATATGTGGTAAAAGAAAAACCAGTATTTTCTTGTTTTAAGTGTTTATAAAACATTTTCACTAAAGATGTCATCGTCGGATACCCAAGGTTGATGAACATGTTATCAATCCGTGGGGAAAAATTAATCCATTTGCGTAGAAATACCGCAGCAGGTACTTAAATTATGTGCAAATGAAATCGCATCAACAAATTGAGCCGTGTCCCGACAAAACCAACATCATGGCTTTGCAACCAGCATGGATCCAGACCAGCCTGTGCATCCGCGCAGTCTGATCAGGATCAATGCTGTTCGCTATCAGTTTTTCTACTTGTTACAGAGTTTGTAAGCGAACAACATAGATCCTGATCAGACACGGCTCAATTATATTCTTCAACGGCAACAGTCACAGTAAATTTACTATCATTTTTTACTGGAAATCGTTCACATATTTAAATATTGAACTTTTATCGGCTGCCGCAATTTTGTCTGCAATATTGGACGTTGGATAGAACCATCATTTTGATTTGTTTTGATCGCCTCATGAAATCGTATGGCAACAAATGAAATAGCTGTCCTTGACACATCTCTAATCGACTAGGTATCGGCCAATAATCCCATCACAGCTACATATTAATTATCCGACGATGTAAATATGTATTATTGAAAAATTATTACTTTAAAGTGATGAATGTAAAAAAATTTACATTTACTACATGCAATATGTTTTCTTAAAAATATGGTAATGTTTTGTATAGCAATTAACGAGACATTACCGAATATGGCGCAGACTTACGCTAATTATAGTTACACATTTTTACTAGCTGTTGCTTGTTGTACTTTGCTTTACTTAAAAAAAACATTACCTACATACATTTTGTAAAACAGTAGCAGCATAAATTTTGATGAATTGCATGACTTCGTAAATTGTTCCTAGTTTGATGGTATTCCATCGTTTCAAAATTTTGACATGCTGCTTATGATTTGATATTACATATTATACATGCATATAATAGAAATGTTAAATTACTCAAGTCAGTTTTGTATATGCACAAGTATAGTGCACGGTGGTGACGTTTTCCCGATTTAATCTGTACGAATTCAACTTCCATAATTCACGTTTTGAATTTCAACCTTTCAACTTTGTAAATGAATAATTTCAACTTTATGAATTCAAGGTTTCAACATTGTGAAGATGAAATCTTAAATTCTTGAGGTTGAAATCGTTAAGTTCAAAACATACATCTATGAAGTTTAAATAAAAAAGTCGTGAATCCGTGAAAGTAAAGTCTTGAATTTTCAAAGTTGAATTCTTGAATTTGAAATCGTGAATTTATGAAGTTAAAATCGTGAATTCATGGATTTTTGGTAACTTGCAACTCTCACTCATTGGCCATATAGATGATTTATGTTCACTCCTTTTGCTCTTTGTCAATTGGCATAATTACGGTGACTTAGTATTTTGTATGGAAATCAAAAAACCGTTTTGTTTACAAGCCGTCCGATTAGCTCAAAATGTAGAGAGTTGGACTGTTAATTGGACGACCGGGGTTCGATTCCCGGACTGCGCAGGTCTCTTTCGTTGTAATTGAGCATGATATCCTTACTACGGTCTCTCGCACTGTTTCTCTGATCTAAGATGTACAAAAGTTATCAGCTCCTTGCAAAAATAAAGCCAACTTGTTCAGACAAACTGCTTGACAACTTGCCCAGGAACAATGTTGTGACATTTTGCTACGGAAAATTCAATGTGGCTCTCTGTCGTGACCCGGAGGGTAAACTACAAACACCACCACCACCACTTTGTTAACATATTGCTACTTTCATGACGCATCCCTGCACATTTAGTGCTACATTTTTTAGACATTTGAAATCTAAAATGCTCTGAATCAACTATTAAAGCATATTAAAACCCAAGTTAGTATAAAAGTGTTTTATTTCTGAGGCCTTAAATAAATACAATCTTGTTCATTTGAACCAGCTACTTAAAAGAGCAATAGAGGGCCTTTTTGGCCATTTTTTAATACATGCCGACACAAAAGTAATGAATAAAAGTAGTTATTAACGTTGATTGATTATTATGTTATAATTGTTAATTAATAAGTAAGATGAAAATAATGTCATAATATTTAGAATCTGACAATCCCTTTAAACAGTGACCGATTTGAAACTATAATGTTCCGTTCAGAATTACTAAATTAAATGTAAAATATTCTTATGCATACCATCAAAAGACATTTGTGAATGTCATACAGTAAACAGCTTGTTTCCGTTTTCGGCCAGCCGTCGTTTCTTTTACCAGCAGCATATCTCAAAGACTATCAGAAGTTTTAGGACAGAGAGAAATTATTATTAAAAAGTTCTAATTCGGAACAAATTCATTGTCAAAAATTTCCATTTGAAGAATAATTACCCCGAGTCAGACCTTACAAAGCGGCGCGTGGATGGTGTTCAGTTTTGTTGTTTGTTTTATTGTTGTTTTGTTTTTTAATCTTTTGTGACATTGTTCTTTATGTATTACAATGTATTTTATTAGTAAATGTTACTACAGTTTTCTTATATGTGACAAGGTACTTATGTATGAGTTTCTGCAATAAAAAAAATCTTATCGATAAATAAGATAGTTACGTATTATGTGAAAATACTGAATTTTCTTTCCTTATAGACAATCATATTTCTTTAAAAAGTACCAAGAAAAAATAACTGTTTTGAAGATATTTAAACATGTTAAATGCGACCATAACTATAACAAGGTATATTTATAGATGCTTTTAACGCTAGACGAAATTGATGTACTAATTTAATTCCACCCGTATGTAATTATAAGCCATCGCCTTGATTAATATACAGTAGCGAAACTGAGTATCTTTGGGCACAATTTACTTGTTCGATGTACCATTGAGAACACCTAAATGTATCAGAAATTACTGGATTTAATGGATAATCTAAGCTACATTTTGAACAACATGCAGCTTATTCAAAAATGTTTTAAAAATCCCTTTTTTTCTTGTTTCGCTGCACGATAGTTTTAGAATTTACATCAAATATGTATGCCATTAGCCCATTATAAGCCCATAGAAGATATCTCAATATTCAGTGTGTCAATAAAAGAATGTTCTGTGACGGACGACTTTAATTTACTCCTTTAAATTCTGTTCGCATTTCATAAAAGTTTAATGTCTGTGAACAAAGCTGTCAGTCTGTTTCACATTTTTCATATTCTGCCTGATTTACATTAAAAGGGGGTAATGCAAACATACAACAATGACATTTGAATACAATGATTAGGAATTATGCGCTTGAAAGCTGTTTTTTGTGAGAACGAAAACGACTACAATACAAACGCTCAAACATTTAAACATAGTTGGAGCTCCACTGACCGAAACTTGACAACCTTTGTATCGATAATTGAATGAAACAAAACAGAACTAAAAAGGAAATAGAAACAAAAATATTTGCAAGTAACAAATGTTATTGTTTCGCAATTTCATCTTTATATTCGTATGACATTGTATTAGAATCGTGAATTATTCATGGTAAAATTCCAATTCTAACACGACTCGAATTATTCCCTATTGAACATAGAAGAACCGAAAGTGTGTGTTATTATGCAATAAAATCACTGTTTGACGTTCTATATTTAGAAATGTGACGTAATCATTATACACGTGACGTAACCACTAAAAATGTGACGCGCTGACAATAAGTACGGAAACAAATCAGACGCAATTTAGCTAATTATCATGTACGGCAGCATTTATTTGTTGATGTCGTGTTAGAATCGAAATAATATATCCAAATCGATGATTTTATTGCTTGATAACATCACTGTTTGTCGTTCGGATGCGCATCATTATATCACTCGGGCTACGCCCTCGTGATATAATTCCCCGCATCCGAACTCCAAACAGTGATGTTATTGCGCAATAAAATCACAGTTTGGGATATATTATTTCTTAAATAAAGGACTCTTAGAGCGATAAAAAAAGATTGCACCAGACATACAACATATTTATATTCTCTGGTACAAAAGGAATGGACAGTGGAAGAAATTGTATGAATAACATGAACATATTTAACTTTTGAAGCAATTAATGATACTTGTTCCTTCGACATAGCATTCTCATTTCCACAATGAGCTATTTAAAAACATTGTGTTCATCAGCCATTTTAATTTATTAGTTTCATACCAACTTACGTAGTACGAACAGAATATTAAAGTGGAGAGAAACAAGAATCCCTAAAGAAAGCCCAACACGGCAAAATTGAAAATGTTGCAGGCTCGGTTTGATTGAGCATGTTCATGGACGGTACTGTCAAGTGTTAACTACCGTCCACGCCCCTAGCACCGGCTTAAGCAGAATTCAACATTTAACATGAAATGGTAAAATTGTAATAATTGTAAAATTGTAATTTTCTTTTTACGTTTTTTATAGCATTATCGTACAATCTGCTACAAAATATTTTACTGAAAACTACATAAAAAATATTAAGTCATTGCATGGCCTGGTTAACTCGTTACCACGGGATAATAAGTCGTTCAATTGAACTAGCAAAATCCAGCATGCACGAAGTTATTCCTTCAAGTTGGAATCTAGTGGGAATAAGAGAAAATGGAGATAAACAATAAGCAAAAGGGTGGTGCATGAAGCTTCACTACCACCTAACCACTTCCACTGTCGTTTTATTTACGCACTTTCTTATATTTCATTATCTAACATTAATACAAAAAAACAAGATTTCGTTGAGAATAAGCGTAATACTTAATTATATTTTTCCGTAATAAAACTCAGTTTATTTGTATACTTATACAAAAGTAATAACGGTGATTGCTTTTAAATGCAAACACAACAATCAATTTGATTTTACGTTTCTTTATAGCATTATCGTACATACTGCTACAAAATATTTGACTGAAAACTGCATAAACTAAATATAATCATTAGGCAGTCATTTAATTGACAATTCCATAAAATTGCCCTCACGTATTCACGTCAATAATGGCATTTAACACGTGATTAAGTATGATTTTGTAATGGCATAAATGTTTTTCACATTATTTATATTTATTACTTCACCTAGTCAACATTTAATAATTTGATATTTCATGTTTTATCCATTGTAATAAAATGTACACGATTGCTGATATTTTATTAATTTCACGATGCAACAATTAAATAAAATTAAATTTAATAAAATATTAGATGTTATTATATATTTGATAGATAAAACGTGTGTTGTTGTAATAGAATATTTTATTATTTTCACATCCTAATTTCTAAGTTTGAAGATGAAAAATGAATCACACTAATTATAAAAATGATGCAGGCATATTATATGACTCCTTTTTGTTATGTCTCGTCTTCAAACGTTTCTATAAAGACAGGGTCTCATTTATCATATTTCCGTCACTTTGTAATGTTCTACATTTAAACATGTTAATACCATTTAAAATGTCACGTTTTCTCCGCACTCGTAACTTTACAATTAAAGAAAATTATTTACCAGCGTGACTCCTGTTGTAAAGAAAAACAAAATGTAGGATAGAAATCTTAATCTAAAAAGTATAATGGTATGCAGATACTTTTATAAAAAATTGCACGTTATAATTTGAAAAAAACAACAACACACGCATGATTTTCTTTCTCCAGGTATGCATATCTACTCAAATAACATATTCAATTACATTCATCGCTTTCTTTAAAAAATGACATTGACAGAAAAATATCAAAATATTTGAACCAAAACATTTTATATTCATATGAAAGGATTCTTGTAAATTATAATGACAGGTTGACATATCTATGCTTTGCTTGGTTTCTATACCTGTTGCGTTAGCATAGTTCAAATATTGTTTTATTCAATTCAATACTTAAATTGGCATAAATATGTACAATTTTCATCGTTAATTTACAAATGTTTAGTGCAAATGATATGCATCTTAAAAAAAGTATGTTATTATAAAGTTACAATCGTTTATCATACATATTATAATAATTCAATTGGCTATAACAAAATATAATGACAATGCAAACACTATTTGTGTGTTTTGAATATATATGTTTTTTATCTGTTGAATAGAAAAGTGTTACAATCAGAGAAGCTTCCTGTCAATAAGTCCATAGCGGAGGTGTCACGTCAATAAAACGAACAATACATCTGCGTTGGAATTTTCTCTTAGTGAAAATACAAAAATGCCTGTCTGGAGTAAGTGCAAACAAACAGATGTAAGTTAATAAATTCTAAAACAACAATATTGACTGTTATGCTTTTACCTTTAACACGAAAATGTATCCTCATGAGTTGATAATAATATAATAATATATTGAATGTTTTGAATATATACTTTCCAGTACTGTCTACGAATAGGTTAAAAACGCCAAGTAAGCATTTTCAATTTAAACATTTCAGACGTTGTTAAGGGATTCTGGATTTCACCTTTTCACATGGTATTATGCGTTTTTAGATGTACTGTTTAATACAACTTGTTACAAGCTGTTTAAAAATTTATTCTGATAAAAAGTAAAGAATAACAAGTCAACTGCTAATTCTTAAAATTTCCTTTTATATACTCTTTTATGCAGACCAATAAATTATGATAATAATAATAATAAAAATGATTTTGAAAAATGCAAACCAGAATAAAATTGCATTGTGACTGCAAAAGAAAATGTGAAACAAATCCATTACTTTCAGTGGGACTAAACGCGAATCAAGATTAACAAAAAAAAACTCGATCAAGAGATGCCTTGATGAATTAATAAATAAGTCTCATATTTTTTCTCCAACAATAAAAAAGAAAAAAAACACAAGAAAGAAAAAAGAATTTTATCATCATTCTGATAAGGCTCATTTAAACTATTAAGTACATCATCATTGCATTTTATTCAATTATTCATAAACACACACATCGTTAGTTCATACAATGTGTTACACCTGAACTGTAATCATGCCTAGATTGCTGTGTACGTGCGATAAAATTTGATAATTTTTCAACATATTTCCTGAAATCGGAAAGCAAATTGTAGTATGAGGAAAACATTGCGTGACGTTATTTTAATACTAACGACTCTTCTTGTCCCTGATTTCAGACGAACTAATCAAAGTTGTTATTTGAACATCTGCATCAGGTTAACAAATGTTACGTATAAATCAAAACACTTTCGCGATAAAGCTAAAGTTAATGACAATTTTCCTAAGCAGTAATGCTTATTATTTATGTTCATTCAGCTTTACTCTATTTTTAGTTATAATTAATCACTAAATATTTACACTTAATTGCAAAAAATGTTAACACGTTCATTAAAAAAACAAGAAAAAAAGGAGAGAGGAAAACCCAACAGAAAACACTATTTCTTAAACACCCTATTATGTTAAAAAAAATGTTCGATTTTGCAAAAATACAAGTTCTCTTTATATAATATTAATAATCATTATTTTTAAATAAGAATTAGTATTTCACATTTGTTACACCTATGTAACTAAAATAATTATGTTCGTTTAGAAAAGGTTGACATAAAAACTTAATTCTAGATATTTTTTGTTTAAACTGTTTAAACCGAACCTTATTAATAGATTTAACATACTTGATTTCAAGTTGCCTCTGTTAATACGCCATATGACCTAAATTTTGTGGTGCGTTGTAAAACCAAACCAGCCAATTGCAACAAAACAAACAAAATGTTGCCTCTGCTGTAAAGCCATGTAAAAAATATATAAATCATTGATGTACGAAAAGCTGATGTCCAATGTTATCAATTTCCGTTATATACTAAACTGTTAATCAGCCATTTTATTTATTTGTTTCATACCAACTTACAATGTACTAACAAAATATTAAACCATTCCCATGGCATGGTTAACTCGAGTATGCTAGATCTAGTTAATCTAGTTTGATTGAACGACAACGGTAACAAGGTAATAAGTCGTTCAATCGAACTAGCTCAATCTAGCATGCTCGAAGTCATAGTTGGAATCTAGTGGGAATAAGAGAAAATGGAGATAAACAAATAGCAAAAGGGTTGTGCATGACCCGTCGATACCACCAAACCACTTCCACTGCCATATTGTTTACGCAATTCTTATAGTTCATAATCTAACATTAATTACTAAAGAAAATCAATGTTTCTTTGACTAAATAATTGTTTTCCGTAATAAAACTCAGTTTATTTGTTTATTTGGACAAACTTAATAACGATGATTGCATTTAAATTGAAACACAACAATCAAATTATTTATTATTTCTTTTTACGTTTCTTTATAGCATTACCGTACAAATTGCTACCAAATATTTGACTGAAAACTACAGAAACAAATACGAGTATATAATCGTTAGGCATTCATTTAATTGACAATTCAATAAAATTGCCCTCACGTACTCACGTCAATACTAGTAATGGCGTTTAACACGTGATTAAGTATGATATTGTAATGGCATTAATGTTTTTCACATTTTTTACATTATTACTTCACCTAGTCAACATTTTGTTGGTTATTTCACACATTCTTTACGATTTAGATGAGATCAAAATATGTAATGTTATACATTTTCCGTTTTATCAAATTGAAAGTAAGATTCATGAGTTACCACGAATCGCCTCGTGCAGTTTCATATTTTAATCGTGATTTACACACATAAGTTGCACGAGAGTTTGCGGATACATATAAACAGGGAAGTAGGAGAAGAAGACCACAAATAGCAATTGAAGAACCAATGAGTTTCACTGGCAATTTCTCAGTAATGGTTAACAAAATTTTTAAAATTTGATGTTAGATGGCTTTGTTTTATTAATGCATTTTGTACAACCTGTTTGTGTCATATGTAAATAAATACCCGAAGTATTTCAAGATAACAATCACAAACTCAATATACATGTATATATCTTGTAAAATGTCTTATAAATATGGGAGATAATCATGGCAATCAATCAGTTTGTTATAAATGATTTGGATATCTATAACAGCTTCTGAACCTAAATTTGTTATATGCAAGGAGCACTTGATATAAGGGATAAATTAAAATTGTCCCAGTAAGCAGAATATTTTGAATAACATTGCATTTCAAATTATATTGAAGTTTATTAAGAATTATTGGAATTAAAAAAAAAATATTATAGTTTTTTTGTTTAGGAAGGTCTGTCCGCTTAATCAAAAAAGGGAAAGCGCAGGATCTGTAATCAGGAAGTCACTTGTTGAATCCTTGGCGAAATATTCAATAGTTATTTATCTCCAATCTCTTTTCAGATTTATTTTTGGATTTGTAGTCGATAACTTGGTCAATTATCCAGGAAAGCCAGTTAGTTGGACTGACCGCCACATGTACAACATAACCAGAAATTTGTTACAATTGGCGTCAAACAAACAAACAAACAAATAAACAAAACTTAAATTGTTCACTTAAAATATGTATCGTCTTCTTGCGTAATATTCCTCAGCAAAGCGTGTCATAGCACCTCATATTGCAATTGGGATACAATTTTATCATGCATAATATACTACTAATGCATTTACTAATGGTTGGCGGGACATGTGGGCAAATATGTTATAACTGAAATATCTAAATTAAACGAAAATGAATCAGATTGAAAACATACAATGTGCTGTTATTATTGGTTAATTGATGACAAAAGTGTAATCTAAAATATGAAAAAAAAACAAGATTATCGATCAATTATCGCATAAACCACACGATACAGCCACACAGGACCACAGGGAAATAGTCCAGCAAGACACCAAACAAAAACAGGATATGACACAAAGCACGGATGGGGCGGATACTTTAATTATACATAAAATGAAATAATAAAAACCGACAAGGAAACTAAAAACATTATTTGTCATCTCGTCTTTAATCAATGTCAGTACTTAATCACAATATCTCGTCATCGGCAGAATTGGTTTATCTAATTTATTGATTAACTGTGATATGATTGCAATAAAATAATTTTAGATTTTGAGTTAGTATCTACAGGATAAGATGACATTATTACGACTTAGTTTTAATAATGTAAAGCTTTAGAAAACAATAATCGACCATTTGCCTTTTTCACATTAAGGTTTCTTTATTAAAAATCGGTAAGTTCTCATTTCAACTGTATGTTTGAAATAGTAGTGATGGCTGAACAAACAAGGATTGTAAACTGAACAACTGCAATTAGTATAAATGGCAATAGTTTGGACTTTGATTCAATGTTTGTTTGATGTTGAATAAGTCTAAACTTAAACAAACATTACATAAGCAGCACTTTTAATCTTACAAGTTTCGTTCTTTTATCTAACCGAAACATGAGTGAAACATTTGAACAGAACTTTCCCAACTGAGACTTTTATTTAAGAATAAATAGTGATAATATAATCATATTCGCGTACTTATTTTATGTGTGACCATTAGAAGCTGTGTTACCTTCTAGACAAACACCATTATTATTTAGAAGAAAATTAATTATTAGCAGACTTTTGTATTAGTTTTCTGTCCCACGCAAATCACAAAAAGTCACAAGTTACTGACAGTCTTTGACTGCCATGGGCATAATTGAAACTAAGTAATGACATTTAAGTGGGTAAATAGATTTTAATCGCAATTGCAAGGTGACAAACTGATATTATTTTAACAAAACTTAAAGGGTGTTCCTGATGTAAATAATCGTTACATGAAAGTAGTAAATTGACTTGTGTTTTTGTAGTATTGTGGTTTTAAACGTAAAAGAAGTGGATAATGAAATTAATGATGATGAAAATGAAAATAATGATAATTAATTATGATATGATAATAAAATTGTTAGCGTTTGCATTTCCACACTTTGTACAACTTACTCTGACTCTAAAAGTTTTCGTATTATTTCTATTTAAATTCTTTGAACTTTTCAAATACGTTATTTAATGCTAAAGGTTATTTGTAATAACATATCAGACCAAATGAATAAATGAATGCGTAATTCCCGTCATTGATGTTGAAGATAAATTCATGCATATTTTAATTGTGATTGACGTCTTATCTATTTCAGTTAATCCTTAACAATAATATAAATATCATTAGAAACACGTCTAAACGCGTTGCAAGTTTATCCACAAGATTTTTTTGTTTATTACTAAATCAATCTTAATGGGTCCTCATAGTTGATAAGACAGGAAAATAATTATTGGAATACTTCTCACTAGTTATAAATTCATTGTTTTATATGCAGAAAAGCACAGTCTTATTGACATTAGGATTATAAATGGTGCCATTTGAAATTGTTGTACTAGCTCTTCCGTTGACAAATATAATTTCCCGTATATAATGAGAATATATATAACAATATTTAAATCCACTGTTTTGACCGCCCGTTTATATTAATTGTTTTGATTTTAATTCAGACAAAAGCAAATCATTATCATACTCTTTACCATATCACATGTTTAAATAATCATATAATAGATTTTTAATGTGATAAATGCATGCTATGTTGAAACAATAGGGGAGTGAGCTCTAGCTCTATGAATTTTCTATTTCTGTTTCTTGCAAACTAATTTTCGATTAAGACTAGAAAACTTATATTTAAATCTTAAAATATAAATATGTTTCAAACGTTAAGATAACTTTCTTTCCTAGATAGTATTTATTATAAAAAAAATCATTTATAGACCGTTTGTCAACTAATAAGCTCCTTGATTGATAAAAAATGCTATCATACTTAAAATGTTGAATAGATAATAAGATAATGTCATGTATGATTAAACCTTCCTATTATACATAAAATAAATGTCGAGTTTGCGTGTTGTGTTAACGTTTGTCATGTAACCTGATTTTCAACGGCTTATTATTCACTAATCTTTATATATTGAAGCAGATTAAATCACCAGTGCCTTATCAAAGAGGAATGTGTCAATAAACTTTGTCAGGAAGGAAAGACCGTCTTATAACATAAAAGATGTTTTCTTTACTTTTTATTTCAGTCATAGTTCAAGGCAAAAACACGAGTAATTTTTTCTTTTTATGATATGACACATAAAGTACTTCGGAATTTTTCTTTCAAAGTTCAACTTTAATTTCAAAGTTCGTGTGATTGAGGGGCTACGATTTCAAATTTTATATTAGAAATTGGTAACAAAGCTAATAATTTGATGTAACAGGAGTTTTCTACCTAGCAATTAAGTACAGTCAAATACATGATATTTCACGACGTTACAGAATATAAAAATTGATATAACGTATACTTAATAAGAAACTCCGCCTGCGAAGGTCCAAACGCCTATAAAAACAAATATTGAATGTCTTTCATACATCAGCTGTGACACGTAAAACAGATACTTCGTTTTATAAATTGTATACTAGACAATTAAGAATATACTCAGAAAAATATTGAAAATTGAATTTTTGTGCTATTGTTCGCTTAGTTTGTGTAAAAAATCGTTAAAACGCTTTTTAGTTTTCTGGATCATTTTCAGAGTAAGATTTGTTGTTTTTTAAACAAAGTATTACTAAGCAAAATCAATGATCCAAAATTTAGCATACAAAATGTTGGTCTAGATCTAAATCAAAAGAAAAATATAATTCCAGTATAAACTTAATGTATTCAAAATATACATATGAAAGTTACATTACAAATGTTTAAAACCTCCTACAAATGAAACATAATCATCCATGAAATCAAAAATTAATTTCATTGGCACCAAGTTGGTGAATATTTACCAAGTTGATACTTTCCGACGTTCTCTTTATGATAGCGTTTCCCCAAAATGGGGTCAAAAAAGTTAAAATATAATTTATAGGCATGAAATTTTGTATTTTACTGTATGACAGTTACATGTATAATATTATCGTATTAAATTTGCACATAACATCTAGAAATGGAAAAAAAATATTTTAAAAAAAAATGGAAAAAATGAATTGCAGAAACAATAATATTTTTTATTGTTTTTATTAAAACGATACACAACAACAACTTGCTAACAATATTGACATAATCAATGTTTTAAATTTTACAAAATTATATAAAGTTGTACAAATAATGATCACTCAATTACAGGGACATTATGCAAAAACAATCAAACAAACAAATGCAAACAAATGCAAACAGCTTAATCATCAACAACAATGAAAAGAATGTTAATAATTATTTTCATCAATTTGTTTCTACAATGATTTTCTTGAAATACCTTAGCATTTATTTAGTTTAAATATTTGTTCTTTGCCTATATTAAAATTGCAGTACTCCAGAAAACGTCTGTAAGTGAATAAATTCCCTGTTTTATCTTCCAACTTATTAACAAATTTCATGTTTTGTTTGTTTATAACAAATAATGATATTAATTAAAAAAAAACAAGAGAAAACAGAGTCTTCAGCAATATAATTATGTTATATCGTTGAAATAGATACCTCAGATTCCCAGCTTAGCATTCGTGATGATGTGCCAGCATGGAACTACAAGAATATGATTTGTAATTAATTTGTCAAGCCAAGCTGTATTAACACAAATATAACATTGATTGCAATACCATTACAAATCCTAGGAGACTGTTTAAATACGTAAGCATTTTTATGGTTAACCTACAATACCTTTTTATGAATTCATTTACTTTAAAAAATGATGAAGGCCATATCGTTAAATTTCCCCTGAGGTGAAAGTGTTATGACCGGAAAGGCACACTATCATGAGTTATGAATGAGTAGATAAAACAAAATAAATGTAATCCTATAAAATTCTATTCTACTACTGTTCATGTCAAACATAACCAATAGTTATAAAATAACGAATAAATCTAGTTTTTATTTGAATATATGATTTTTAGTTTTGTTAATTATTTAAGCTAAATGCCATATAAAACAAATGTATTGTATTAGCATCAATTATGATTAAGTTCTGTCTTTTACCATTTTTGACTGGCAGAGTTCACATTTTTTCTTTACGAAACAAATTATCGAATTCAAATTAGTTTGATTACAAAGTTAATTGAATATACCGGAGATATATTGTAACAGCAATGAAATATTCTAAAAGTAAGAGGATAAGTAGTTTACCCTGTAAGATAATAGTGTTTAGAAGTACCTATCACACATGTGTACATGCACAAATGAAGGTAGATTTACACATGCCAGGTTTAACTATTCACAAAAGAAAACATGGTTCTTATTATTTATTTAAGCTTAATACAGCTTTTGTTTTCCCTGTTCACTTGTGGATAAAACATTTTCTGTAAAGGTAAGCAATAGCATATATTTAGATAACATATTTAATGATAAAATTTTGGGAGTGCATGCAAAACTTGCTAGGCATATTATCTCACAGTATAGTTGACTAAGTTTCAATAACGTTACCGGCTTGTGAATACATCCATTGAATAATCAGACTCATCATTCAAATTATTTACCATTTACATTTTGTGTTTTTTATGAAACAATGGAAATAATGAATCAATTGATTATTATTTGTCAGATTCTTTCTTGTGGTAAATCGAATGTGTATCAGATCTATTAAGGTCACAAGCCTATTTGACGAAACACGTACATTTCATCACAAATGATTAGTATGGCTTTCTGGTGAAAACACACGGTTTTAACCTTTCTAAAAACATATTTATCACAATTTTATCAATAGCGTTGTGTTTATGTCAGAAGTCCAGTAAATGAGCCAGTCGCATTCCTTAAAATAATTCTACAAATAGAATGAAATCGTGTTTATAAAATCACAAATTCGCAGAACAAACGTTATAAGAACACGATTCAGAGATCAATTTCCCTGTGGATTAACAAATATTTTCAGCAAATGGAAATTTGGCAGAGATTTCTGGAAGGAAGATTTATAAAAGATAAATTAAAATTGCTCGTCATTAAAAATATCAATGAAATTTTTAAATATGGTAGTCCACAGTTGCATTCGTCAATTAAATGTATATTTAATAAGATATTAGACTTAGAGTATTTTCCAAAGGTATGGGCTACTGGTTACATTATACCAGTACATAAAAAGGGTAGTTTGAATGATGTTGAAAATTATAGAGGTATAACATTGCTAAGCACTTTGGGAAAATTGTTTACTAGAATCATTAATAACAGATTAAATAAGTGGGCAGAGAATTATAATGTTTACATAGAAGCGCAGGCTGGTTTTAGAAAAGATATGTCTACGGTAGACAACATTTTTGTTTTACATGTGTTAATAAATAAAACTTAAGAGTCAGGTAACAAATTGTATTGTGCATTTTAGATTTCAGGAAGGCGTTTGACTATGTAGTACGAGATAACTTGTGGTATAAATTAATACAATACGGAATACGAGGACGTTTGCTTAATATAATTAAATCTATGTATAATGATATAAAATCTCATGTAAAGCTTAATAATGAGATAAGTAATGAATTTACATGTATCTTAGGTGTACGACAAGGGGAATGCTTATCCCCTTTTTTATTTTCTATGTTTTTAAATGATATTGAAAATGAATTTATTATAAATGGTTTAAACGGTATTGATTTTGGTTATATAAAGTTATTTCTTATGCTTTATGCAGATGACATTGTTATTTTTTCTAACAGCCCAAGTGATTTACAGAAAGGGCTTGATGTTTTATATGCATATTGTCAAAGGTGGAAACTTGTTGTTAACGCAGAAAAGACAAAAGTTATGGTTTTTTTAGAAAAGGCGGTCGTTTTGCCTGGTCATTTAGAGTTTAACTATAATGGTAATATATTGGAAATAGTTAATCGTTTTACATACTTAGGTGTTGTTTTTACAACTGGTGGTGCATTTACAGAAACGCAAACATTATTAGCTGGTCAGGCCCTTAAAGCAACGTATAGGCTAGAAAAGTATTTGTATAAATTTGTTGATATATCGCCGAAGCATGTTTTAGATCTATTTGACAAATTAGTTTATCCAATTTTATCATATAGCAGTGAAGTTTGGGGTTTTGCATCTGCAAACTGTATTGAACGTGTACACACACAATTTTGTAAGAAGGTCCTTGGTGTTAAAAAGAACTGTCAAAATGATTTTGTTTATGGTGAAATAGGTAGACTACCATGTAGAACAAGATGTTTACTTTCAATTGTTAAATATTGGTTTAAAATTCTACGTTTAAACGATAGGAAATATGTTAAAATAGTTTATAAAGATATGTTAAATACAATAGAAAGACACCCAAATACTCTTAATTGGGCAAACCAGGTGAAATGTTTATTAAGTCGCTATGGTTTTTATCACGTATGGTTATTTCAAGGAGTTGCAAATGTAAATGTGTTTTTAGAATTGTTTAAACAACGCCTGTCTGATGTTTATGTACAAGAATGGAATTCAAGATTAGAAGAGTCATCTAGAGCATTATTTTATAAAAATATCTCAGATTTTAGTTTCCATCCTTATCTTAATTTTATAAAAACCAAACATGTGCGACATGCACTTACTAGATTACGTTTGTCTTCTCATAGACTTGAAATAGAAACTGGTAGATGGTCTAGACATAGAGTTGATATAAAATAATAGATTGTGTAGACAATGTAATGTGCTTGAAGAATGAATATCATTTTGTAATATGTTGCTCCGAATATAATGTTCTGAGGAAAAGGTTAATACCACAATATGATGTAATTAAACCCAGTATGTTCAAATTCATAGAATTGTTGAAATGTCAAAATGAACATGTTATATTTAATTTAGGACTATATATTTATAAAGCATTCAAAATCAGAAATGAAGCTTTGTATCAAAATTAATCGTATGTCTTCTCCCAATACATTACGATATATACAGACATATATTTTGCAGTAGTTTTCAAGTCCCTGTGTGTTTATCCTCTTTTGTAAACAGTATAGTTTTAAAAATGTATAGTCCTTTTCAATTGTTATTATGCAAATAAGTATATCTTTTAAAATGTATAGTCTGTTTCAAGGCTTATTTGTATTGAGTATGTTTATTTTGTATGCAATAGTTAACAATTGATGTCATGTGACCTATGTAATTGTATATATTGTAAATATGTTGCCTCATGGACCAGTCTGGTCTACTGGCTTTGTGAAATAAAGATATATATATATAATTATTATTTTTATTCATAATTATCGTGTTTTTGTCAGTTTTCTTTTTCAGAATGAATGCAAAATGGAAATACCCGACCTATCCTTATGGCCACAGAAAATGGGATTTTTTAAAGTAATACAATGTATATACTTTTGCTGAACTAGAATGTATTTTTGTTTTGAATTGTATTAATACATCATAAAATAAAAAAAATATGGATTGTTTTTCGTTTGGTTTAAAAGTCAATTAATAATTTCATTTCTTATCGTGCATCTGAAATAATCAATTAATTAATGTTCTGAACATTTGTCCCATAGGATATTTTGTTTACTTTATCAAATAAATAATTGCGCATTGAATGAATTAAATCCATTTTATTATACATAATGATCAATCGTATGGCACACAAGAGAATATGTTTTGCATACGTAATTATCTAAAGTCTGGTAAAATTCTTGGAAGTAAATTAAAAATGCGTATTTAATACAATTTGAATCATATAGTTTGTTTTAGAAAGCTTTCTAGGCTTATAACACGAATTAGATATACGGAAATGATTGTCATATCTATCTAATGTTGAAAATAGATACATGTGTAACCTTTCAGAATAAATAAAAAAGACAACTATTATTTTATTTTTAAAAGAGCATGAAATGTTTTATTCACATGTAATTCCATGACTGTTAAAATTGAAGGGAATGCCATTAATATGAATTTTGATATCGGGCATTTATTTTTCAACGTTTGTGTAACGTACAACTGGGAACAAAAGTAGAGAAGTCAAAAAAGTGGAATTATTGTATTTACTTCTAGCAAAACGAAATGGTCAGGAAATCTGCGATATCATTTTTTCATATATTTTATAAAGACCAATAGGTCAATTGAAACTTTAACTGTATGCTCCTCGCCGTTTGTACTTGATGGTGGTTCTTGTAGGGCTTGTGTTCATCATCTTTTATATAATTATATAAATGTATTTTCAACCCACATTAACCTTTTTGGGATTGTAACATTGTTATTGAAGTTCAATTCTCTTTATTTCAAGCATGATAACGAAATTTTTTGCCAATTCCTTAAATGCCATCAGGGAAGAACGAATTATGGTAAATAGTAGAGTATCCATGCATGTTCTCTTTTTATCTCTAATTATTGTTATTGTTTCATCATAATTACTATATATGTCCATATCTATTATCAAAGTGACATTATGCTCATATTTTCATTGTCAACTTGAGCATAATTGACTTAATATTTCTAAAGATTGACTGTCAAAATGGTGATTGACCAACAGTTGATAATGGAAAATGTTAAGGATAAATTATAAATCTGCCTTTAATTTAAAAAGACTGCCCCACTCTTTTTATAAACTAAGTAAACTTACAGATAAATTCCAATTGATATTTTCATAAATTTTCTTTGGATCTGTGCATTATTTATTGTTTCGTTAACTTAATTATTACTTAAAAGGAATTTATTGCAAAATGAAAACTTATTTCGTTCAGTCACTATAAACCCTTTGACGGGCATAACATCACTTTAATCAAGCAAAAATTTTTAAAACAAATCCCCTAAAATATTCATTGATGTTTCATTATAGATAAAAATTTCCTAGAGACGATTTCCTCACTCAAAGATACAATATCATGGGTTGCCTTATATATCGTTAAAATTAAAAAGTAAAGTATTATATTATTATGTGGATAATGTGAGTGATGTATCTGCATTATAGCGAAAAATATGTTAAGTTTAGCGATTCAATTAAATGATGTTGGATGCTGCATAAAATTAAAGATTATAACTTTTAGTTTTGGTTATTGCACTTTTGTTAATAAGAATACATTTTAATTGAAATAAATTGATAACTCTGCAAACAAAAGTGACCTAAAATGATAACAAAACGATAGTTGGCTGCATATCCCATTTTGTATTTTATTAAGCTTTTTAAACAATGTATTTTACATCGTGCACAGATTAATTTAATTAGATTTATTTGTCATCGCTTGTCCTTATTTTCTTTGTTCGCCTTTTGAAAAAGTGCCGACCACTCAAGTGTTCGATACTTAACCAAATAACATATTGAATTCAATTAATAATTTGATATTTCATGTTTAATACATTGTTATACAATGTACACGAATGCTGATATTTTATTTAATTTCACAATGCAACAACTAAAACAATATTAGATGTTATAATATATTTGATAGATTAAACATGTGTTGTTGTAATAGAATATTATATAATTTTCACATCCTAATAGGGCCCGTAAGTCTCGTTTACTTACACTTTCGATTTACCACTTCCGGGTACATCTGCAGACTTATTTACCGTTACGCATATAGGTAACCCGAAGAACTCGAGGGATATACAAGTTAAATTTGTTTCGGTCCTCTTCAGATTTGAAGGAATGGATAGCACGGGTAAAAAATGCAGGTAGGTCAATTATCTGACGGAAAAACGAGGGATTTATACAGTTTAATAAAACTAGTTTATTTTCGGATAGTGACAATTGTTTCGGATGTTTTGTCAAGGTAGTGAATTCTAGTTGTTTAGCTTTTAGAATACAAGTATAAAATATACAGTTGTTACATATGGACCATTAATCAACTGTTTGCACTGCCTATGATCCTGAAATATCTATACATCAAAGGTAAATACATGTAAAATAATTGATTACTTTTTAGTTTGGATCGAAAAGATAAACAATTATCAAAAATATTATTATAATTTAATAACTTTTGGATTTCACTGCATGATAATTGATAAATAAATAAAACATTGAAAATAGTAATGTTTCACATTCAAGAAGATCAATATTTTTGACTGTTATATATTATGTGTTGTTGTTTATCTTTAATGTTTATTTACTTTAAATATGAAATTTTTCTGTCAATCATGACCAGCTTATTAAATGTAATGTAAATATCATTTCTAGTGTCTTACACTTGTAACAACATATTTATTGATTTTTCATTCTGCAGATAAAAAGGGAAAAGATGAAGGAGGATTTGTCCATGAAGACCTTTATTGCAACTACCATCTTCCAGTTCCTTAATTTGAGAATGATATCAGCGAACACACAGTTACAGTGAAATATTAGTTTAATATAAGCCACTGAGAATAGTCAAATGCACTTTCCTGAAGAAGATGAATGACATCCAGCACAAAAATCTTAATGTATAAAGAGTATGATTTTATGGTGTTTGACACTATGATCTTGTTAACATGTTAATGTCACAATGATAGAGACAGAGTAAAATATCCACATTTCATTGCAGGTTTAAGTATTAAAACTAGATACTCTATATATACCAAAGCTGATAACACACCAGAGATAAGGTTTTTTCATGGAATCACAGTATAGTCATATGACATTATGGACATTAAATGACTATGAAGTAAAGATTAGCAAAAATATTATATATCATCTACTACTAATATTGTGAGGTAATCATTGATAAGCACACAAATTTGCAATCAAAGCTTTGATATCAAGCTGACCATTTTGCAATTAGAATATGATTTATAACTCTATGATAATTTGTTCATGTTAATTTTCAAAGTCTTTACATTTGTCAAAGGAAATATTCTTATTTTTGTATCAGTAGACATTTACAGTGTTAAGTTACATTGTCCAAATAACTAATAATAATTCCAAGTGCTTTCCTGAAGTTTTTCTTCCACTTGAAAATCAGTGTGATATATAAGCTAAGCAGTGCACTATAAATTGTGTAAAAATAAAAGTTTATTAAACTTATGAACTGTTCTTTGTTTCTACTATTTGGCATATATTTATAGCAGTGCTTGATCATAAGAGTTAATCTGCAAAATAAGTGTCACTGTGTACTTTAATTCTCTAACAGCACTGGCTAGATTGCTTGAATATGCAAGCATTGACTATATTAAATACTATGCATGTCATTTGAATTTTGTCTGTCCTGAAATCGAAACAGACACTATCTAAATAATATTGATGAAAAGTTCTTGACAGCTCTTCAATGACTACATTTACACATATGTACATGGACAGAAGTTAAAAGCATTGTGTGGTGTTTTTTGTTTTTGTTTTTTTTTTTTGAAACATTGACAATTTTGAAACAGTTCCAATGGGTATATTAATGTATCAGTGATGTAATTGTTTTGTATCAAGTGCAAACCCTTAGTTTTGCATGTATTGTATAGACAATTCACTTTTGGTCAAATGTCAACAGGTTCAATACATTATAAAACAGGTAATTTGAAACCCAAAAAAGTTATGGTATGTAGAAACTACCCCTCTGATACTAAAATCTTCAAGGAATGCAGACTTGCAAGTCTTCTCCAATTAAGAGAGAGACTTGGGCAAGCTAGTGTTTTGCTACAGAATAATCAACACAGATGAATTGCATTAATATTGTTTACTCTGGTATTACTACCTGCCATGTAAAATGCAAATCATGGCTTTTCTAAGAGCAGTGAAAGGCTATAACTGGAAGGAATTTTACACATCTTGCCTCAGAAACAAGTTTTTCTTTGACGATTTTTATGATATTTAAATAATGGTTAAAGATTACATTTCTTTTACAATTGCAGTGATCATGGTGATAATATGAAATGAAACTCAATCAAGATAGAAACATTTTAATGCTGAACATTTATCTTTTTACCTTAAGTTTCATGTTAATTTACAAGTCTATTTATAACAAATTTATCTTAACTGTTGTAAAACTACATGATGCCTGGTTGAAACTGTTTTGGGCAGCCATTTGCAGAAGATAAATTATCTTTGAATAATTAAGTTAATACAAAGTTACAAATGACAGGTTATTTATTTCTAATAAAGACAGGTTATTTATTTCTAACGAAGACAGATATTTTGTTAAACATTTTTACACTGACATATATCTTTGAAGGGTCTTCAACCTTAGATTTTATTAGAATACAAACATTCAGTCAGACAGTTTACACAAGACATGGAGCTTTAAAAAGCTTTAATTCAGTCAAAATCAGTAATGGACCGCCATGTCTCTACCACTATGTACTCCAGGACTGTGTATGGACATTTCCTTTCAACTATGCCTGGTGGTATCACTATTTGATTTCTAATCTGATTGTGAACACTCCAAAATAAATCAAGAGCCATGACAAGTACTCAAGATCCAACCATGAAATCACATACCTGTATATAAAGAGAATTTATCATGAGTTAAAAGCAATAATAATTGGTCAGCTATAGATTTCAATCATTTTCATATTGTCATGAATAAAAAATAATGTTGAAAAAGAAAAAAACTTCTTGGTGTCCTAGTTTTTGTAGATTTGCTTTAACAACTGATCTTTAAAAATGTGATAATGACTAAGTTCTTTTAACCATTTACTGAACATGATTTAACTAAAAAATATGACCCACTTACTTGAGAAAAATACTTAAAACAGTATTTAACATAAATTAACAACATATGCCATACTGTTTGTTTATTTACATGTAGCTACACTGTAATTATTTACAAAAACGAGAACATTACATGTATATGTTATACAATAATATTTATTTTTCATTAATGTAGTTTAAGTAACTTTAAGTATATATTTCTTACCAAAACGATTTTACAGCAGAGCATGCATGTTTATTTACAATGGATACTGACGTCTTTCATCTCACCACTGTCCTCAGTCAAAATATCTACAGGAGCAAAATATTTCATTGAATTTTATGACAATTTAAATTGGTTATATACAGCTTGACTGTTTGTGCTTTATAAAGATAATAGTTATAAATAAATAATATTTTCATTTGGAAGAAAATATATTCAACTAAAACTCACTGATAATCATATTGAAACGTTTATTCGAAATTTGGCTGTCCGAAATTTCTAAATGTTATATACTTCTGAGAGATAATCAGGTAGCGCTATAGAAAATTGATAAAATCAAATTCACCAGTCTGGTGTCAGATGCGAATGATGTTGTATCAAAAAACAAATTAATTAGACTTACATGGAAATGAAAATATTACAACATTTATTGGGATAAACTGAATTTGAAATGACACACCCACCTGAAGATTTTACGAAGTTGTCTTTCATTGATACTTGTTCACAAGATGAAACCATTTGCATTTCGTTACAAAACAAAAAAAATCTGCCAATTTCTACATATCATTTGCTTTTCCATGTAAGTTTTACTTTCCCACCGGCATACAAGTATTACCCAATATAGATAAGCAATGTTGTTGATATTTGTTTGTACCCGGAAGTGCAAAATATCGTGAAATCTCGCAAGTCACATGACGAGACTTACATACCCTATTTCTAAGTTTCAAGATGAAAAATGAATCTCATTAATTATAAAAATGTTAGATGCAGGCATGTTATATGACTCCTTTTTGTTATGTCTCGTGTTCAATAGTTTCTATAAAGACACGGCCTCATTTATCATATTTCCGTCATTTTGCAATGCTTTACATTAAAAATTTTTAATACCATTTAGAATATCACGTTTTCTCCGCACTCGTAACTTTACAATTGAAGAAAAAATATACACTAGCGTGATTCCTGTTTTAATGAAAAACAAAATTTTGGATATAAATTTAATCTTAAAAGTATAATGGTATGTAGATACTTTTATGTTTCAAGAGTTTATTCAGCATTAACATACAGTATGGTCATTGCTATACATATGAGATAATGTGCATGTAATATGACAAGGAAACAAACAAACAAAATGAAATGCATTTGGGAACAAAGAGAATAACTCAAACAAACAAACAAACTCACGCAACAAGAATACACATGTATTATTATTGAGAAAAGTGTAAAGAAATAGTAATATGTATTTAAACAGTCACATTTATCAATTATACTATTTCGTTTACATGTAGCTAGGTAAAAATATTTTGCCAGTTTATTTATAATACTTTTTCGACTATCTGTCATAATGTTCCCAAATTTCTGAATACTAGTCCAAGAACAATAATAATTAGGAAGGCAACGATATCTTATTTCCCTACAAAAGGGACACACTATTACAAAATGATATTCATTGTCAGCTACATTCATGTTACAACGTAAATAAATCCGTTCATGATCAGTATTATTTAAAGGAAAAAAAAACATACACACACACGATTCCCTTTCTCCAGGTGTGCATGTCTACTCAGATTACATGTTCAGTTACATTCAAAGCTTCCTTTAAAAAATGACATGGATAGGAAAATATTGAAATATTTGAACAAAAACATTTCATATTCACATGAAAGGATTCTTGTAATTATAATAACATGTAAACATATCGATGCTCATCTTGGATACTACACTTGTGGCATAAACATAGTTCCAATAGTTTTTTTTTTCAATTCAAAATTTTTTTTGGCATAAAAATGTACAATTATCATCGTTAATTAACAAATGTTTGGTGCAAATGATAAGCATTTTAGAAAGGTATATTATTATAAAGTTACAATTGTTTATCATACTTATTATAATAATTAAATTTGGTAATAAAAAAATATTATGACAATGCAAACACTATTTGTGTGTCTTGAATATATATGTTTTTTTATCTGTTGAATAGAAAAAGTGTTACAATCAGAAAAGCTTCCTGTCAATAAGTACAAAGCGGAAGTGTCACGTGAATAAAACGAACAATAAATCTGCATTGGAATTTTCCCTTAAGGAAAATACAAAAAATCCTGTCTGGAGTAAGTGCAAACAAACATATGTAAGTTAATTAATTCTAAAATTGACTGTTATCTTTTTACCTTTAACACGAAAATGTATCCTCATGAGTTGATAATAATAAAATAATATATTAAATGTTTTGACGATAGACTTTACCAGTACTGTCTACGAATAGGTTAAAAAAGCCAAGTAAGCATTTTCAATTTAAACATTTCAGACGTTGTTTAGGGATTCTGGATTTCACCTTTCACATGGCATTATGCGATTTTAAATGTACTGTTTTATACAACTTGTTACAAGCAGTTTAAAAATTTATTCTGATAAATAGTAAATAAAAAGAAGTCAACTGCTAATTCTTAAAATTCCCTTTTATATACTCTTTAATGCATATTTATAAAGTAACACGTCCTTGGAAAATACTTTTAAAAGTATATCACTTTGATACTATATTAGGACTACATATATATATATTATAGTCGTAGAGTTTGAACATCATCATTGCATTTCATTGACGCATTATTCATAAACACACACATCGTTAGTTCATACAATTTGTTACATCTGAACTGTATTCATACCTAGATTGATGTGTACGTGCGATACAATTTGATTAGTTTTCACCATATTTCCTGGGATCGGAAAGGTAAATGTAATATGAGGAAAACATCGCGTGACGTTATTTTAATACTAACGACTCTTCTTGTCCCTGATTTCAGACGAACTAATCAAAGTTGTTATTTGAACATCTGCATTAGGTTAACAAATGTTACGTATAAATCAAAACACTTTCGCGATAAAGCTAAACTTAATGACAATTTTCCTAAGCAGTAATGCTTATTATTTATGTTCATTCAGCTTTACTCTATTTTAAGTTATTAATCACTAAATATTTACATTTAATTGCAAAAAAATGTACACACGTTCATTAAAAAAACCAAGAAAAAAGGAGAGAGGAAAACCTAACAGAAAACACTAGATCTTAAACACCCTATAATGTTCAAGAAAATTTTCGATTTTGCAAAAATACAAGTTTCTCTTTATATAATATTAATAATCATTATTTTTAAATAAGAATTAGTATTTCACATTTGTTACATCTATGTATCTAAAATAATTATGTTCTTTTAGAAAAGGTTGACATATAAACTTAATTCTAGATATTTATTGTTTAAACTGTTTAAACCGACCCTTATTAATAGATTTAACATACTTGATTTCATGTTGCCTCTGTTAATACGCCATATGACCTAAATTCTGTGGTGCGTTGTAAGACCAAACCAACCAATTGCAACAAAACAAACAAACTGTTTCCTCTGCTGTAAAGCCCTGTAAAAAAGATATATAAATCATTGATGTACGAACAGCTGATGTCCAATGTTATCAATGCCCTTTATATACTAACAGGCCACGTGTGTTTGAACATTAAGTAAAACAAAAGCTGGTTGAAAGAAAAGTGTACTAATAAGAGATAATGAAAAGATTATTTTGTAAAATAGTAATTATTTTGTTTTATTTTTTTTAAATAATCAAAAAAATGTGAATAGATTTCATGAATACATACAAAAATGAAAATATTAATGCTGCAAAGAATTATAATGATTTTGTTTGTTTGTTTGTTTCATTTTACGCCTTTTTCCAACAGTATTTCAGTCATATAGGCGGGTAGTTTCCTAACCATCGTTCCTGGAGAGTTACAGTAGTACTAGACTACCTTCATCCGCGCTAAAATACCAAAGCATCTCCCGGGGATCGAACCCACGCCAGAGAGGTAACTGGATTATTAGTCATCGACTCTACACCCTCGACCACGGAGGCAAGACATTTACTTAATTAAATATGTATGTTATATTATATAAAGAAGAATTGATTAAAATAATTTGACTATGTATAATTTTAACTTACATTTACTTCACTTTCCATTTCAATTTGTTTTAATTTCAGACGTCTCTTTATCATCTTAAGGACTACACTGTAATCATATAACAGTAACGAATAGAATTTGTTCAAAGACTATCATTTGTGTCAAGTTCTATATTCTTATGGATAGTTGAACCCACTATTTCCGGAATGAGTCGGCGTAAATTGGACATCTATTTTGTATGAGGCTGCAAACGAGCCCTTGAGGATGATAAGCACTTTCATTTGCACGTCAGACGATTATGTTTTGTTGGAACGTTTTGTTTTTGGAAGTAAAAAAAAACACATTGGAAAAACGGTTGAATTTATTAAGTTACGAATGAAGCTTTAGAGTTTGGAAGATGTACATGTTGTAAGATAAATGTAAATTTAACTAGTTTGAATTCTTTTATTGTAACATGCGTTTGTTTTCGTCCAGTTTTAAACATTTCTATGCTAGTCTGCTACATATTATTGAAAAATCACATTTATTTGGCGTTATAATTTGATGGCCACATCTGATTAAAATATAATAAATGCTTTAAATACTTAGTGTTTCCTTTGATTTGTTTTTTTCTATTTTATAATTGCAAATTTCAGTATCTTACAGTAGGGTGAACGTTTCGGTTGTCAAAAATAGCGTTTTTCGTGCGTCCGTTTTTCGTGTAACGTGCGCGTGTATAGCGTGCAACGCGCGTTTGCTGAAACGCTTTCTAAAGCGTGCATCGTTTACAAGCGTTTAACGTTTATCGTTTTCCGTGTATCGTTTTTCGTGCGTCTGAAAGCGTGCGTTTTTTATTCTCAGAAACGTTTAGCGCGCGTCTGCGTTCGTCTATGCGCTTAAGTACCGTGTTTTGCGTCTTTTACTATTGAGAATTAAAAGAATATCTTAGATAAATATATAATTACTAATTAATTGCAACATTTTTGATATTCAATTCAGCAAACAGGTGTTTATATGCGTACCAATATATATTAGATACGAGGTTCGTCAGACATCAAATGATGGTAATCAGAGTAGCACCCCACCCCCTTTACAAGTTCATCTTCTGACTTTTCATCAAAGACTGTCCGAATCCTATCCGAATTATCCTATCATGATTCACAAATTATTGGAGTCCAACACTCCTCCTTGCCTGGCACTTATGGATCGAGGTGCATGAGGTTGACAAGATTCTCCATTTTCCTCATTTTTTTCACGCTTACCGTTTTGGGCCCAAAATACAAGTTTATTCTTAATATAACACTTTAATTCATTAAATTTCATTAGGCTTTTCACACTTCTATAATCGTTATTATCTGTTATATTAAAACATATTTTATCAATTTGATAACAAAAAAAAAAAAAGAAAAAGGATAAATATATGCATGTAGTTTTACAGCTGATAATTTTTTCAGAACTCATATAAAAAATTAATTAATATTTATTTTCACAGTGAAATTTCATTATACGTATTATCACCGAAAATCTTTTTTATATCAATCTTGTTTGCAGGTATGTTTTATATTATATATATTTAGGAAATAGTATATCCCAAACAGTGATTTTATCGCTCAATAACATCACTGTTTAGAGTTCGGATACAAAATTATATCACGAGGGCGTAGCCCGAGTGATATAATGATGCACATTCGAACGACAAACAGTGATGTTATCAAGCGATAAAATCACTGATTTGGATAAATTATTTCGATTCTAACACGACATCAACAAATAAGTGTTGCCGTACTTGATAGTTAAGCAAATTTGCGCCTCAGATTTGTTTCCGTACTTATTTTCAGCGCGTCAGATTTTTGTGGTTACGTCACGTGTATAATGATTACGTCACATGTCTAAATATAGAATGTCAAACTGTGCATCTGTTGCATAATAACACACACTTTCTGTTCTTCTATGTTCAATAGGGTAAATGCGGGTCATGTTAGAATATATTATAACCCATAATGCATTGTATTTATCATATATTTTTATCAAATTGAAAAAAAGGTGGTTAAAAATTGAGGTTGTAACTTTCAGGGCCGAAACGTCCAGGAGGTGTAAAGTCCTGAAACATATAGATTTAGCCCTTGTCTGGAAAATATGTAAGGCTGCCGGTCTGCAATGTATGTTTTCCTTTGTTAAAAAAGGGTCATGTATTAATTTCATTCGCCTGTATGTAAATGATTTGATAATTTGATCGCTGATTTGCTAAAGTTACTACCATTCGTTTTATTTTGTTTCCGCCAGAAGCGGTGTCGTAGTAATAATTATCTATCTTAGAGATTCCTGGTATAAAGCAAAGTATTTTTTCAGAAATGAGCATAAAGACGATTTTTAATGCATGTATTAGCGCTTGATGGCTTATAATTTCAATAATCATTTGTTTAGGCTGCCCGACAAAAAATAATATTGTGCCAGGTTGAGTGCATTCGCGGATTGATATGATTATAGCTCTAACCTGGGACATAAGATAAGTTAGCTAACATAAACCCGTTTAAAATACATGAATGGCTAGCTTTCATTTAATCAAATCACTAAACGATCTAGCTTAGAAGTTATATGATAAGGATATTTTATTAACGTTTAGAAACGTTTTCTATTTTGCGTGCGTTTTAGCGTGCGTATATCGTTTAGTGTATTTCTTTTTGCGTGCATCTGCGTATTTCGTTTCATAAAGGGTGCGTGCAGCGTGCGTTCGTATAGCATGTAACGTGTATGCGTTTTTTCCGGAACGTGCGTTTTGCGTGTAAACTGAAACGTTCACCCTACTGTATCACAAACACAAAATACAGACCGTTTAAAGTGAAATAAGAGCAGTTTTTCACTTACGCGCCTATAGTATAACGCTAACATTTAGCACGTCTTTACACAATGTTTTTATAACGCTAATGACGTCACGTCAAATTATATGCACGAATGTGCAATACCATATTTACTGAGTCGCAAAATTGGCACCGGTGTGAGATAAAGCACATTAATACATATTAAGCGCATGTCAATAAATTTCAAGTTTAAGTGATATGAAAAATATTTTCTGTTGTGCTGTCTTTGTAAATCCAATAACTTAACATTACAACCAGTTTACTTATTTTCCTCATTTTTTCCTCTCGATTACAGTTTCAGACCTAAAATAAAATTGCGTTCTTAATATTTATATAGATCTATACTCATATATTGTAATGCCCTAGAAATTTTAGTGATTTCACTGTTTACTTCTACTTTCACTTTCGTTTTGAGAGGCTTTTACTGGCGACAACACAGTAAATCATACGGTGTCCTAACGAAACATACAGGACATCAACTTAATTCTACGTATTGTGCCAGCAATTTAATCATTCTTGATTCTGGAAGCTTTTCCTTTAATGTTATCCATTTCCCTTAATGTTATCCGTGGTAGAAGCCTGTGTTTCGTGACTTCTGTCAAAATAGTTAATTCCTTTTTTTACGCTCAAGATTATATAGTTCGATTGTTTATGATGCAGCCTCACTTAATACGTGGGTTGTTCAAAAAGTAATAGGACTGGGAGTCTTGCATATTCAAATTTCATTCAATTTAGAATATTTTCATATGTACAGCAATCGTAAAATGTTTTCTACAAATCAAACATACGTTTTTCAATTTATTGTGCTAAACGCGCTTTTCCTTTGCTATTGAATAACCATGGTAACACGCACCCGGCGCAGCACATAAATATAGTTATTGTAGCTAAGTTCTACTTCTAATTTATTAAAAAATTAAATTTTATTCATAAATAACTATTTGTTTACCATTGTATTTCATCAATACGTTGACATATATTAATGTGACATTATGTCCAAATTTGACGTCATTCGGCCATGAAATGGCCTATTACTTTAGTTTTGAACAGCAGCGGTCATAGCGTTAGATGTAGAAATATGGCATTTGTCAACAAACAGAAAATGTGTGCCATCGTTAAATTTTGCCAACAGATTAACTATAATCATTCCGATACACAAAAAATGATTAAATAAAACGGAAAATTATCCTGCCATCAGGACACTTGTTTTCAGCTGGCACAAGCAATTTAAAACTGCAAAAACAATATCACTAACGAGAAAGGGCGAGGATGGAAGTTGATAAATGACGGAACGTTAGTAACGTCAATTGCAAAAGCGCTACAAAAGAATCCACGGTAAATGGTTAGCGAACTGTTTATCGTTGTTTGTATCTGTTTGTATCTGCTTCTCGTCTACTTATTCAGTTTTAAACAATGGATTGTAAATAAGAAATTTGTTATAAACGCTATTTTATTGTATTTAACTAGATATACGTGTAATCAATAAATTAATGTAATAGTTAACGGTAATAATTAGTAGTGTTTCCCAAAAATTTGTTTTAATAGACAATAGACTGTGCTAAGTAGAAAGGATACTTTTCAATTGAGAAATATCTTTATTGTTCTGTATATAATCATATTGATTTAAAAACATACAATAGCATGAGTAAATAAATAAAATAAATTGTTTTTGCTTCAACATTTTCAGTCTTATTGAGTTCCAAGGTTACTAAAAAAACACGAGAAAACCCGGAGAAAGACCGGCTATCGGGCATTTATTTTATCTATTTTTTTAAATAGCGTAACGAGAATGTGATTGCTTTTTTCTTGCTTCATCTCCACGTAAGAGGCAAAGTAAAAATTACATGACTTATACACCTAGAGACTAGGGAGACTACTTTCTGAAAGAATGACGCTTATTACAATTTCGATTTATTTTTACGACGTCATGAACGTCAATTATTGTATTGTTATTGTATTGTATTGCGTTTCGTACCCCTTGTCATTTGAAAATTTCACAGAAATTTCATGTGTTTACATTTTGTTTTGATTTTTACACTGTATATAGAGATCTTCCAATATTTGTCTCATCTAAAATTTTGTACGTTAATTTAAAAATGTGAACAGTAGAGCTGCAGTCCTATTACTTTTTGAACAACCCTCGTATATAGATTTGCCTCATAAATCCATCTGAATTTAATTGTAAGCACTGTATATTTATGAAAATTTGCAATGGATTTTTCAATGTCGGTCATGTTGGACTAGTTGGACTATTACGTAGAGATTACGTAGTGAATGCAAGGGATAGTTGTTTATCCGATTGCGCATAAAAAGGAACACGTTACCCTAACTTTTTTACATTCGATATTAGCGCATGAGAGCTTATAAATGTTTGATAATCAAAATATATCGCTAAACGATCTACATGTAGCTAAAGTTGTTAAAAACTTAAAATGATTAAGATGTTTTAATAAAGGTTTAGAATCGTTTTCATTTTGCGTGCATTTTAGCCGGCGTACAGCGTTTAGCGTGTTTCGTTTAGCGTTTATCGTTTTGCGTGCGTCTGCGTATTTCGTTTCGTTTTGCGTGCGTATAACGTGCGTTCGTATAGCGTGTACCGTGCGTTCGTATAGCGTGTAAAGTGCGTTTTGCGTGTAAACTGACACGTTCACCCTACTGTACAAACTATTTTAAATCGCAACACTGGATTGTGGTAACCTGCGATACACAAACTCAGACACATGAACACGTCTGCGGATTTATCTTAATGGTAAATTGAGCAATATGTGCATACTAGCACGTGAATGATTGCATGCAACATTCACTGACGTCCATATCAACCTTCAATTAAATCAAACCTACATTTTATTAAAAAATTGCCATGACAGCCCTTTTTAATATCTTATTTAATTTCAAACTTACATCCAATCTTAAACAATATTTAGAAAACTCAATATTTCCTTGTTATAATACAGGCCAATGACACGATCGCTTTCAATGACTTCTATGCAAACAAATTAAATTAAGATTATTTGTATAAAATTACAAGGAAAGGAAAAAAGGAATGAATTTGACAGTATAAAGAAGAGTTTATTCCAAACTTTCAACTTACATCAAATCAGAAATGATAGCCGATCTCCCAAATGATGCAAATATAATAAAAATTGTTTTTTTCTTCTCATTTTGGTTTCGTTTCGTTCGAATTGTAGGAGATATTGGTCGCCTAAAAATGGACAATAAATTGTAGGAGAAATCGAACTGAATATAAATATTTCTTCACAAGAGCATACGCTCGAATTTTAATGTTATTACAAAAACTATTCATGAACTATTTGTACGTCTAGTAGTATTTTATGTTCATATGAGATGTGTCTCAAACCTATAGTCACACACAATAATTATTCTGAAAAATATTTTAAAAAGTACAATAATAAACATTAAATATTGTAATGTACTTATCTTAATACCACTATACATTTTTGATACACATATTACTGTAAGACTAATTGGTTATAAACAATAAAATTTTGATAGAATTTTAAGTTAAAGGATCTCTATTCAGACTAAAACATAACAAATGAAATTGTACATAGTTCAAGTAAAGCATTACAATGTAAAAATATTACTTATGCACTTACTAATGTTATTATGAATATTTTCTTATAATTATATTGAAATTTAATCAGCGTTTTGATTTTGAAAAACGTAATAAACCCTTCATTTGATAAAATGAGGTTATAGATAAATCAAATCGTTACAAAGTATACAAATGTTATTTTCCTGTGCATAGTTGTTGTCTTATAACGATTCCACATCAGTACACTATGCACGTTTTAACAAAAAGCGACAAAATTACTCTTAATTGGAAGTTTTAACAGTTCAAAAACACTTATAAAGAACATATTAAGTTTAGATCGACAGTAATTTAATCTAGAGTTTATTTGAACTCTAGCATTTCTTTCGTAGATATGACAGTTCTGGTGTTTTGAGGGAGCATTGACATGACTCAAATAGATGACCTCTCCCCTTAAACATTCGTTTTGATTGGTTAGATATATCAACAATAACAATAAAATATTTCCAAATGAAAGGAGTGACGCAATATAAAAAAAGAAATATACTCTCAAACCCTTTTCAAACAAAAGCTTCAATCTTTCCAATTTTAACACTGAAACATATCGTCAATTAGAAAACTGTACGCTACATTTAAATATCGACTATCATTCTCAAAAGAAAAATTCCATTAAAATTACACGTTTGCAATCATTTTGGCGATAATTCATTTATAAATTTCAGAGTTTGCTTAGTAAATGGAAATGAATGACAACTCAATATAATTATACTTTCGCATTAAGGGTGCGTAATGATGTCATGGACATTTCAACAAAATGCTTTAAGTAATATATGAAACAGATCTAATAAATTGTGTCTAAAAAGACTTGTTGTCGATTTTGTTTGCATATGACTTTCGTTGTTGAATTTGTTATCTGTTTTAATTAATATTATAATTATATTTATAACTTTTGTGTGTGAAATTGGCATACATTTTAATAAGAAGTGAGGTCTCAATTCAAAGAACAATTTAAATTAAAGATATTTGTCTCGATAACAAATTATAAACACATTAAACTCTTGCAATTGTGTTAGCTATGTTAATTATTAAAACTTCGCAAATAATAATGAATTATTATTTCAATTCAAACATACATAACCTATATAATATAAAGCATTTTGATACTAGACATTGTTATCCCGATACTATCAAGAGAGAAAATTCCACTTCAAATTTGAATATCTTAAAATGTAAAGGGCAATGCTATTTTATTTATTTTTTGCACCCTTTACTCGGTTAAATCCACTTATGTGTACAAGAGCAGTACTGTTCTATAATTACATTAAGAATTAACAAGGCTCAGTAAGCATGTTGTTTCAATATTACCGATTATTGCATTCATCATTAGTACCAGTTTAAAAGGACTGATATACTGCTTTGTAACAAATATCATGTCCGTTATTTTTTTAAACATATATGGTTATATAATACAAAATTCAAAAATGGCAAATAAATCACCATATACATGTGTATTTTTACCCGATGTTTCATGTTGTAAAAATTATATCCCTTAAGCCATAATAAGCGAACGAGGCTTTGTTTTGTTTTCTTATGAAAAGAAAACATGATATATCAATATAAAATATCACGTTTTCCTTTTCAAGCGAATAAGGCCAAGTCTCTTCAAAGAACCCTTTTAAAAAATCTTACACTTTGTAAGTCATGTTTCTCAACTGCCGTATATGTGAACAAAAATAAACAGATAAATTTATCAGATGAGCATAATTCATTTATTAAAAGTACAAATTAAAATGTATGTAACTTGAAGCATGAATAGAAAGTGTAATAGAAGATATAAATGCAAATAAAGGATGGTAAATCAATATATTTAAAAATGTAAATGTAAACCCAGTGGAGATTTATGCAGAGGAGAAATTATAAATCTCCGGACTTGAAACCTGCATGTTATGTTTTTGAGAAGTGAATTAAGAACAAAAAGGAAAAAACACTAGACGTAAGATATTGTATTCATATTTAAATACTTAAGTATATAAAAATATTCAGGAGTATTGCACATTGAGCGCACCATGCTATTGAGTTTGCAATTTTTATTCGGGATTTAGCAGAATATAATGATTCAATAAAAAACAACATTCAGAGAACAGTTTCATTTTTACCTTAATTAATGATGATCTATCATAACATTGCCAAGTTAATATGTACTGTTTTACTTTTTTATATAAAATATTTTACCTTTGTCATCTTATCTAAGTATATTGTATGAATAAAAGGGACAAATAAGCTTATTTTAAACGACAAAAAAAACATCATACGTGTTTCTCTTATATGCCATCAAAGACATTATATGTCATATTCTTAGAATTAATGAAAGACAGGTTTTTAATATATGAACATTATTTATATCTTTGCACAACTCTATATGATAAGAGAATCTTTATCGACAATTCTACAAAACAACATATTGCTAATGTGTGTACCACTTTCTTTTTGAAAATAAATTTGATTAAACTAAAATAAATTACCATAAGCCTACTAGAGACAGTTGATTCTATTCATGCGACTGATATAGCATGGCAGGTTTGTAAGTGTAAGAACATTGTGTTGCTATTTTCTGCAATAAAAGAACAAACTATCAATCATTCACGTTCTGGAAAAAACTATATCAATAATTTTATTTGACATGTGTTTTAGTTAAAAATATTCAATATGATCAAAACAAAAAAATAGTCATTCAATATGATCAAAACAAAAAATAGTTAATCTTCTTGTTTCTTTCTTCTTTCTTCCAAATTTGTTTTCTGAATTGATTCCTTTTTAAGTTCAAAAAGAGGGTATAATTTAAAAATAATAACACCATATTTATTTCAATCTTAAATCTTCTACGTTTTATTCCCAGTTGCTTAAAAAGGTGTCTCTTAATCCATGTAATCACAAGGTCTATGTTAAAGTCATGTAACAAAATACAATAATATATGTCCAAAGGCTATCATTTGTGTCAACTTATATTCTGTTTAGATAAATGAACCAACAATTTCTGGAATTAGTTGTTGTTTATTGGATATCTATATTGTATGAAATAGTTAACGATCTCTTGAGCATCATTTCCTGTTTTATTTGAACGTCAGATGTTGTTTTCAGAACAAATCTACACAGGTAAATAACATTTTAAACATTGACGAAAGAGCTTAAAATTTATACATCGCATGATTTACTTGCAACAGCACAGTTATTAGTTTATTTAATGATGAAACCGATGTGTTTGTGTAGATAATTGGGTGACTTTTATTACAGTTTTATTTATCAATAAGATTCTATTGCAATTATGTAAATATTACGTTGCAGTTTGTAAAGAAAATAAACATAGCAGAAATGATAATTAGGGATGTCCCAATATCTTGTGACACTATTGTTTACATGCTAAATAAAAAAGGTCCGAATTTCATATTTTCATATGTTATAAACCCATCCAATGGAAACGTTTCCACAAATTTACATGGAAAAATATCAACAGACATAAAAAAATGCCATAAATACCATGGCAACTTTTTGAAATGCGGCGCATATCAAACGCCAAAGATGGCGTTAAACTTATGTCAAATTATCTCCGTAGCATATGTCAACAGTTTTCGTTACAAAATTTTGGTTCCAATTGATAAAATCTTTTCAATGATCACAGCTATTTTTATGCTTTCGAAAAATATTGTAAGCCTACTGTTGGTAGTATACTTACGTCTGGGGATAAGGAACAGCTTTATCTATTTATATTAACAAAAAAAGTAAAGATGAGTTAATTACTGGAATTAAATATTCAGTCATAGCAATGATTCTGCCGCTACGACGATTCTCTTTTGCTTTACCAATATATCACTCACATAATCTGATACCATAAATTCAAATATTTTAATAGCTCAAATTAGTACATATTTCGAAGATGTGTCATGGAACACTGAAGTTCAGTATTTTACAAATATACAGCAAAAAGTTTTTAAACAAAAACCTATAGAGTTACATGCATCTAAAAAGTACTTATCTTGTTTGTGGTACTTACAGTGTGTTTCATATGTTCATCATTTCCCTATAATAGCTAATTTCAATATTCTTGCCAAAAAAGTGTTAACGTTACCTAAGTCATTGTGTCTTTGTTAAATGAGGAGCTTGCTTGTTATGTACATTAAAGGCCTAAAGAAATAATCCCTTTGTAATATTCCGTTGTTAATGTATTGTTTTGCTTCATGCTTTCTCTTTTAATTTTGATCATATGAGCCTTTGATCAACATCGTATCAACACATCAGTAGATTTTTCTTAAATTCTGAAGTCTTAATTTTCTTTTCCTTCTGTGATTATTAAAAACTGCTCAGATTGGAGAAGGCAAATACATTTTCATGCATTTACAAAATGTAATTCTTCGGTCCATTAACAAGATCTATTTACCCAGCCTGGTGCATTTATTTATCTTTTATTTCGTTTACCATGTTGAGCGACCCTCAAATATCTATATTTTTATACTTTAAATGTCATATTTATCCTAGAACATAAAAGTGTTATAGAGTATTTATAATGTGCGTGATTTGTCATGTTTAAGCAAATGCCAATTACTTAATGCTTTGCAAGATGTTTTCCGCAAATCGCTATTATAGGATTATGTAATAAAACTGTTACAGTACAAGGAAGCAAACGAAAATTCCATAAAAGTAATGGAATTGACAGGTTCTAGAATTTTAATTCGTTAAAGTAAAATAAGTTCCTTAATGTTTCCCGAACTATATGTTTTTGTTGATACAAGACTTTGTAGCAAAATACATTTGTGAACGAAATCCGAATGAAATATAAATACTAATTATAATGTGCATATGCCCGAACGCTGTCATGTCTTCTGATCGTTTTATTTTTTTCAAATTATAAAGGTTTTGAAAAACTGGTAAGGTAAGATTTAGCTATTCCTTGCGCATTTAATGCAAACTCTTAAGTTTAATAACAATTTTGACATTTTAAATAAACATGTGTCTATAGCACTATATCAATTTTAAAGCTTCTTGTACAAAATAAATATGTGAATATAATATGAGCCCCTTGTCTATAATCATGCACATTATAGAAATGTTCGATATTGATAATCGATATTGAAAATTATTAATTTTGTAGATGTAAGTAAAAATAAAATGTTGTAATAAGTTACTAGAGACAATTTTTGTTGTTTTGTTTTTGTAATCTTTTGGTTATTTCTTCCACTTTGTTTCATTTCCTTAACTGCAAATGTATGCTGATCATGATTGACACTACGCTTTTATCTTGTTACTATGTTCAAAAGTGTCAACATCTACTTTAGTAATTGATCCCACTATTTCCGGATATTGTTGGTGTAAATGAGACGTCAATTTGCATGAGAAAATTAAAATCGTCATTAAGTATGCTAATCAGTTTCTTTTGTGCACGTCATATGATGTGTTTTATCAGAATTTGCTTTGTTTTTATCTTAATAGCATTGTTTACACTGACAATCATGTTTTAGAATAATGATTTTCGTGCGAAAAAAACTAGCTTTAAGTTTATTAAGTGATGTCACTGGTGTATTTATGTAGGTTGACGGATTACTTAATTATAGAAAAATATGCTTATAAATGTATTTGGTAATACGAGGGTTGTCCCAATATTCTGTGACAATATTGTTTAAAAGCTAACTAAAATAGGTACGAATTTGATATTTTAATATGTTATAAACCCAAACATTGAAACATTTTCACAAACTAACATAGAAAAATATCAACAAACAACAAACATATGCCGTAAATCCATGGCAACTATCTGAATCGCGGCGCACGTCAAACGTCAAAGACGGCGTTAAATCTATATAAGGCGACTTTCTTAAATGTCTCAATGGCTTTCAACGCAAAAATGGTGCAGCTTTACCCATAAATCGCCAATTACAGACTTAAATCATATGTGGTTGTTAAAGTCTGTTGAATGTTTGGATGGCTTACATTAATTTTTGCTTCATGCAAACATCCGGTCTGGTTGCACCTGCTTTTAGCTGTAGGAAATAGGCGACGGAGTCCGGTCTTCCTATTCATGCTTTCCTTATTTTTGCTTTTTGTAGTGCAGAACTCTGGTTCTGTTCATGCCTTTAGTAAACAAATGCTCAGGATATGCTGCTAAACTGTTCTATTTGGTATATTTGTTGAAAATCGTAACATGTGTCATCTCAGAATAGTCACGAAACCTGCGTGACCTGTTCACTGCGCCCCAAATTCTTCAAACATCGCCATTTTAACTTTCCTATTTTCTAAGATATATTTTCATTTATCCGTAACCTGTTCGTTTCTAAAGTTATTTAACTAAAATTTTCTGAGATGATGTAAATATAGCAGCAGAGGAAGTCAACGCGACATAGTGCAGACATATCATCAGATATTTGAAATATATATAATTAATGTTAGCCTATTCATAACAAAATACAAATTATTTGACGTGCGCCGGCTACTCAATCCAATGTCATAAATACTAATTTCTAAGTAACTAAAGTAAATATTTTGTAAATGATTTGTTGTAATGTTAAATAATAGCCTTAACGGTTATATGTCTGAATTATTATCTATTGGCGTTAAAAATAAACAGTCTATAAAATTTGTCACGGACTTTTGGGACAACCCTCGTATGTTAACACCAGGTTGCTGTTTTTAATAAACATACGTGTTGATAAAAATAAACGTTTTTGATTTGCATATTTTACGTTTTATATGATTTTGACTGTATAATAACAATTTACTTCTGATAATGAGGATACCTATTTTTATGTCAGGATGACTATGACATTTGCGTTGATGATTGGTTGTGAACCTTTCAGAATTGCTTCAGTATGTCTTTGACCTTATTGTCCGAATTGAGCTTTAAACTCAATGTTTCGAAAAATGATACATCTCAAAACAGAAACTACCTTGCCGAGTTATCACTGACATACTGGCCTATCCGGCCTTTATTCTTTTAAAAAATTAAACAACACGTCATAATTTATTAGAACTGTATGTGATTACTTAAAATAATATTAACAAATTCCAAAGGCAGGAGGTCCTTTTGCATTTATGATCCATCCACAATGGAATTTATACGGATCAATTGTTCATTCTGTTTGTCAAATTCAAGCAATCATTGACAATTTAGAAACTAATTGTATATCAAGTTGGTTTTAAATAGATTGTTTTTAAAAATAATTACTGCAAAATAAGTTTTATCTCTATGCCAGGTTCATCTTGGATACAATTTGTTCCTCAGCACGGTTGAATAAATTCACAGCGAAATGTTAATTTAATTTTACTTCAAAGGGCGATTTTACTGCGCTTTTTACAGGAAAGTTCTTACATTTGCTTTTGCTATTGTCATTTATTGTGATTGCTTACTTTTCAACTTAATATACCATTTAAAGTAGGGATGACAACGAGTAACCGGCTAACTGAGTTCTCGATCGAACCTACGAATATCGGTTAAATATGATATCGTAAATTTAACGGTTTGACATGCGCATGGTATTGAACACCTGTGTCGCTTACGCCATTTGACCTCTAATGATTTTTAATAATCTTAAATTGTGCATTAATTAAAACGAAAAATATAATGTTGTTGATTTAATTTTAATTGCTTTATTGGTTATTCTTAATGACCTCGCTTGCAGTCCTTTTTTATGAATTAAAATAGAAAATGAAAGAAGCACGCAGACGCTGTTGATATTTGTGTGATAAAAGTTTGAAGATCATTGGAAATTATCCGAGTACTCGATTGTAAAAATGACTGATTACTTGAGTTTTAGTTTTGATATTCGATGCCATCTCTAATTTAAATCGATAATCAAGATTTTTAACCTATAAGTCAAATGAACTGACCTTTTTCAAATTGTTTACTAAAGTAACATGTGGTTTACTTGTTTTGTATTTCACTTAAGAGTCATAATTATGTTATTAAAATATTTTCATAATGATAGAACTATTACATTAAGTTTGTTTTTTATGCTTTTTTTTGTAAAAGATATACAAACTATCAACTCTTAGTTGTTAGTAGAATCAAATAATATCTTATGTTTATAAAGTGATTTTAAAGTGATTAAAGTGCATTTATACAACTAAGTTGTAACTTCAATGTAATGTTACATAAAATTTAATATGCTAGCAAGGGTTGCTAATAGTTAAAACGAGAAAGTAGCAAATGAAATAATGATTTCATTTTTCATACAGTCATGTAATACCATTATGTACATTGGCCGTTTTCTTAGAATGGACATTCCCATCAACATTAATATTTAATTGTTAAATGTTGTCAACATCCGAAATAAAATATCGAATTAAATGTCAAATGTCAATTAAATCATATTATTGTATGCAATCAATTGTTGAGACTTTCTGGATAGCGAAAAACAAAAAAATATGTATTAAAGTGTTATATTTTCAATTTTGCTGTGTTGGGCTTTCTTTAGGGATTTAGTATTTATCTATTTTATACATGTAATACTAAGAAACTCGTTCTCTTTGATTTTGGGCACTTTTTTTATTTTCTTGACGTTTTCGAACACAGCAGAGGTAATGTTCAATGTCCTTCTTTAATATATACGAAAATAACAAAATTGACACGTCTGCAATTTGTTTTTTTTTCCAACTTGTTGTAGACATAAAATCTTGTAAGCTTAACCTTGAGGTAGATAAAAAACGTCTTGTGCGTACACGTGAAAGCTACTTAATAAGTGATTGCAAGTAATGTTTCAAATAGCTTAGGTTTTAGTTAGTTAGTTTTTTTTACAGAGAAACGTTCGAGACTGAATGATGCATTTTATGTTAAATGTTTTGCACAAAGTAAATTTTAAAGGAGCAATAAACAAGAAACATACAAACAATAAAAAAGACAACAACAAAGGACAAAAACGTTATGACTGAAAAGGTTTGGTACAAATTATGCTAACTTTATGATTCATAACATTTTGAAGTGGAGAGAAATGTCTACCAATGTTCATGATATCGATGATATCCCTATATTTTATTTTGTTAATTTCAGTTTGCAATTGAATGTTCAATTGTTTTGCATTCTTTTGACTTTTTTTGACTTTTATTTTCTATATGATATTTGCATTATCAAAGTTATAGCTACGAAAACAAAAATATTGGTTGTAAATGATTTAAGTCTTTGTTAAGACATAACACAAGTTCTCTGAAAACGAAACAATTAGACACTATCTCGAACTCTTTTCAATGACCACAGATATTTCAGATACAATATTTATAATAACATTCACGACGGTTTAAAAGCCTGAGACTAAAATAAATGTTTACCCGGTCTGGTACGTTTGAAATTAGGTATTAAGAACAAACAGACAGTGAGAAATTGAAACAAAACACACGTTGCAAAAGAAACGAGTTGACCGCACTGTTAGCAGGTTTCTGACAGTCATACAATGACTTTTATATGAACGCAATACCATTATTAAAACTTAGTTAATATATTGAATTGTGAGGCATTTTTTCCGATTGTTACATTTCCTCAGGGACTGATTTTTTTTAATAATTGTTGAAGTATAGCACTATGATTTCCCAGTGTATACATATATTATGTTACCATCATATCATATAGCACATTTTAAGATGTAGTTCCATATTCATATAAGTGACTAGTTCAGCAAATATAGCACTTTCTATCGGAAGTTTATTAATAAGTAATAATTACCTTGTTCATATAGAATTGATTATCAAAAATATTTTGCTTTGTCATAAAACTGAAAAGTAATGATGGAAAGCAATATTCACAACAAAAGGTCCCAAACAACATCCGCCAGGCCATACAGGACCATCGGTTATGCACCCGGCAAAGGCATCAGAATTCCAGGTGCCCAGACTTTTAAAAAAAAAGTGATGTATATTTTGAATGCCATTTCGCCTTATCATATCTATATAGTGAATATGTCCGTTCATTTCCAATGCCATTTCTAAAATCACTCTTCGTATTTAATCAGCCCACATTGTATTTTTTCTGATTTTGTTGAACAACTTGACATGTTTCTTTTCACACTGAAGCCTTTGTTTAGTATATTGTATCAAGGTCAGACGTCTACCTTACAGTCGTATCAATTATTGTGACAAGACTGTTGTATAAAAGACAGACGATGACATGAAACTTCTTGCCTTCATCTCTGTTCGAGAATGCTATTACATGTTTATATATTTCAACAATAAACAATTTACAACTTGTCATATATACATGACCGATACATCTTTTTCTCAACATTGTGAAATCATTTGTGTCTTTTTATCTCGACATAAAAGAATATAAGGAAGACATTTCAAACAATGTGTTCTTTTTTTTTTGGGGGGGGGGGGGTTATATTTGTTAATAACGTTTCATCAGTTTTATTACATGCTTTTCGGTGGTTTATAGAAATATATCAGTGATATAAAACCGGTAATTTCTCTGTTTCAAACAGTGAAATTACCACTTTGATAATTTCACTGTTTTGAATTTAAGCCCCTCTCGTTGATTCAGTGAAATACCAGCGTGCACAGTACTGGGTACCAACTAAATGACGTGACGTCGTAAATGACGTCACGTTGTATTATTATTTGGCGCGCTTTTAATTCAGTATAAGGTTTAATGTCTTTTTGAAACGTTTCTTTGCATGTAATAAAAAGAAAATTTGTTTAGTTTAGTGTAAGATCGAAATATATTTCACCTTGTGAACACCAAAAGTTCATATTTCACTCGTGGCTGCGCCACTCGTGAAATATACCTTTTGGTGCTCACTCGGTGAAATATATTCCGATCTTACACTGAACTAAACAAATATCCTCTATATAATTCATTTGAATGAATTGGATGCATGAACAATTACTTTAGTTTGTGACACGACGGTATAAGGTTTGAAGCAAAGTGATTCATAAGCATTACTCGATTTTTAATGTTTGATGTTTATAAAACTAATAGAAACTTAGTGAAATAGTGATATAAGTTAGGAACAGGAAGTGAAAACCTAAATTTATATTTATCATATAAGAGCAATTATGCGTAATTCAAAAGTGTGAAAATACTTCCATTTGCACCAGGAACATTTGATAGACATTGCGGTTCACCTTATCGCAATATGCGCCTGTAGATCTTTGGTTGTGTACGTAAATAACAAACCTGTCTTTATAAAAATCAGTGCTGTGAGTGATTTATACGCCAATTAGCTTCATCATAACAGATGGAAAAAACATAGATTAAGATTATAGGGTATTTTAAATGGCGTATATAATGATATATGACCATTTCCATTATGTGAGTAAACATATTCTGTATCTGACTTCATTCATTGGCTTGGCATATTATTTAAGAATTATAACTTACGAGTCATTGACATCTTTTAACTTAGTTACTTTTACAATGTAGAATACTATCCTTAACAAATTATAGGATATTTTCTTGAATTGAAAATAAGAGAAGGTTTATTTCAGCGACGTGTTACATAAATACGTGAAGTTTTCTAGATCATAGCTGCCTATGCTTTTGCTTTGGTATTTAAAAAAATAAGAGAGGTCATCGAGCGCGAAAATAACACTCAACACTATCATGAGCAATCCTTATTGTGTCAAATTTTCCATCGTCCAAAATATATATATATCAACTTCATATCATACTCAATTTGAGTCAAAAATACAAATTAAATCCTGACAGTACATCCTTAAAATAAGAAAGTGCTGTCAAAATGTTGGGTAAAAAATTTATTGAAAATAAAGAGGTCATTATACATTGTAAGTTACAATATTTACCGATTCTATTGGACTCGTACGAAGCTGCAAATTCTATATCAGACTTGGGTAGCGCCTCGTCCATTAAGGTTTAAGAGCTGTGTACTCGACAAGTAGAATTCAGTGTTTTATTCAACAATATCGAATAACTTTATTCGATACTAATAGAAACACGCAAGGATATTTTATTCTTTTCAAATAGAAATATATTTCATCAAGACCAAATTTGAAAACAAATGTAAAGAGGATATTTTTTCGTTTGAGTGAAATATTTAACATATTTTCACGAAACATGATAAAATGCGACATATTTTCACGAGCAGGGACGGCGAGTGAAAATATGTCGCATTTTATCATGTTGAGTGAAAATATCTACCATCTTTCAGGAAAAACGAAAAAATAACCTTTTTATTTAATTTCATTATCAAAGAAAAATGATTAAGAACCCCCTTACTTGCTACGCAATTGTACAGCGCGCAGTAATAAAATTATTGTCTTGTTTAGCGCGCGATTTTTTGCGCTACATTGTGCATCGCGTAAACAACTCTTTAAACGTCTGCACAGCGTTAATGACTGAATTAAAGATATTGGTGTTCGGATTTGTTTTCTTATTTCTTAGTTAGACCATTTTCTATCATTCTAGATAGTTTTCAAAACAAAATTCAACAAAAATTTGTTTGTATTTTCAGATTTTTCAAACAGAATGTCGGAGGAAGTCCGTTAAGATAAATATGAGTTTTGACTCCCCTCCCCACTTTCATATTTATATTTCATATTTATTTTTAAAAAAATATGAAATATATTTGACTGATATAGCACCATATTTCATGGGTAAAATTAAATAATATAAATTATTCATTCTATCTATCTCAGGTTCATTGCATTTAATAACTGCGTTTACGTAAATATTTATACTTGGTTTGAAAACATTCGATTTATGTTTCAAAATGGTTTATGATTTAGACAATCACAAGTTGTAGAGAATCAATTCTTGGGTCTTAGTATACTTTAATTACGGTTCATAAGGTACTCAACATCATAATTCAGTGAGAAGGCCAGATGCATGAGTAAGCATGCTTTGTTAAATACATTGCATGTTTTGTTTCAATTTTTATCTAAACGTTATTGATTTATTCATTGTTATTGACATGTTCTCTATAAAGTATATGTGCAAATGTGACCTCGTGATGAAAAGTTGATATTTAAAAAATATATTGGCTTGTTATATTTCAAATATATACATCAATTCTTAAAGTACATTTTCAGAATATTACAATGTAAAACCAACTTATGCCGATGACAATAAATCACTTGTAATCATAAACAGGTTGTATAGCGGCTTTGTAATGAAATCATGTTTCCCCGAAGATTATGTCTAAATTTGACAATATGCTATCAATTTCTCATAATAAGAAACGTACACTTTAATTGACGGGAAATTTCTGTAAAAACATATGTATCTAGGTTAAGGAAAATGAGTTTTGAATTAATGAATATGCTTAATGGGTATTTGGTGAATGTGTTCGACTTTTACATTGTCTGAGTAAACCTCTTTGAATATTATTAAATTGAACTGAGCAACTACATTTGATTCTATTTTGTTTTTCGTTATGAAGGAATTCTCTGTCGCTTTTTAAGTCGATTTGAACACTTTACTTACATGTATCATATCTCACCGTTCGGCCTACTAAACCGACTTTACTGGATAAAAAAACAACAAGAAAAAATCACCAAAATTCATTGACTGTAAAAAACTGGGAAAAGTGTGAAACCTCAAAAACATAAATAACAACAAAATGACATGAAAATTGCAGATTAACTGAAGTGAAGTAGTAGGCAACCTTTTACTGGTGTGCCACACGACACTTGAAACATGATGTCGTGAGGTATAAAATAAGTCTAACATTACGTACAAATCAGTAGAGAGGAACAAATGACAATGACCTTATTTTCCTCATTCATTTGAGCAGGTAAAAATTGACTTATAAATCCAATGCTCTCCCTATCAAACCAAGCGAACGGATGTTGCTGCAAGGAAAATACAAGAAGTATGTATGTTTTGTTTTATCACGGATTGCACAGTTAACAATTATAACATTATTTGAATCTTTATATGCTACCAATTTATCAGACAAACTTATTGAACCTTGGCCGGAGATACATGTCGAGATAAACCAATTATTCACATTTATCAATAAGTTAACTTGACAAAATCAAATATAAATAGAACAACAAACCACCTTTTAGAGTCATTCAAAGCGTCATTTTACATATTTATTAGATTATTAACAAAATCATTTTGAAGCCGAAATAGTTCAGTTCATTATTATAATAATTATCTTTCCTTAAATTTACAAATTTAAATTAGGTTCGATCTTCATGGGGGTATATGCTCATTAAATAAGCCAAACAAGTCCTATTTAATTTGAATCTAAACTGGTATATTTTAAGTATTTAAGACTGTTTTGCAACGTCGTATATAATTTTTCTCAACATATTTCCTGCAACCAGAACATGAATTGTGAAGGCGGAAAATTAGTATGAGATACTTTGTTATTTTGCAATGTTATGAATCTAAGAAAATATTCTGAAAGGAACTTTTTACGTTTGTTTGGATAAACTGAATTACTTTTATGTAAAGATATGCAAATTTAACTGATCTTATAACTCAGCAGCATAAGTGGCTGCATAGCCGATTTGTTAAGATATCGTACTAGAAATCAATTTATCGATTGCCGCATGGGTTCAATCCCTGTCAGGTAGAAGTCATTATTTCTTAAGCAAGAGACTTAAAACGCATTACTTAGTACTGTATGATGCAAGTATAGTCAATATTGAATGCCGTACAGTTTGTAGATGAAAGTAAATATAAAATGTTGTTATAAGTTACTGGAGATCATATTTCGTTTCTATTTCTTTTTATTTGTTGTTTTGTTGTTTTTTGTTGTTGTTTTGTTTTCGTATTCTTTTTGGTTATTTTTTCTACAAAGCGTCATTTCCTTAATTGCAAATGTATGCTGATCATCATTGACATCACGCTATTATCCTGTCACTTTCTTCAAATGTGTCAACTTCTACTTAAGTAATTGAACACACTATTTCCGGAACTTGTCGGTGTAAATGAGACATCAATTTGCATGAGAAAATTGAATGCGTCATTAAGTATGATAATCAGTTTGTTCAGTATGTTTTAATTTAAATTAACATAAGGTTATACTTCTTTTGTAATTCTACAACATCTAAATAAAAGAAGTTTTTTCTATGGAGTCAAAATGATGTTATTGAAATATTTTCATAATGATATAACTATTACATTTTGTTTGTTATTTAGGTTGTTTTTTTTTTTGTAAAAATATACAAACTATATTAATCTCTTGTTTGTAACTATTTGTTAGTAGAATCAAATATATTCTTATTCTAATACAGTGATATGCAATCATACTACCTTTTATTATTATTAGTTTTTTTAAGTCTCATCCATTGCATGTACATATAATACAAATAAACACATACAAATATATATAATACAAATAAGAGACTATATGTATGCTGTTACATACTTTTTACAAGTATCATAATATACAATCCACATTTAAAAGGTTATATCAGATTAAAAGTATTTTACATAGTCATATATGAGAAGTCCAGTAAGATCAAATAAAATACACATCTGAGTAGTTATTTGATTCATAAAATTTCTTAACTTTTAGAACTTTAATTTGCTACAATACTTTAAAACAACTAAGAGGTTTTATTCTTTACACTTTAAAATATCTTAAAAACAGCTAAGAGCTTAAGTTCTTTGGAAAAAGAACAAAATCAAAAATAATCAATATAAGGCCTATCTTTAGAAATAATTTTCATTGATAAAAAGTTTTAAAACAATATTAAACTATATGAAAAGACCTCATTATAATACAAGCATTGTGCACGTTTTTCTAAAATAAGGTAGCAGGATTTGCAACTTCTCTAACAATACTACTATTGGAAAGTAAATAATTAAGCTTGCTAACATCATTTAACATAAGAAATCCATTATTAATTTACATTGCTTTTTCTAACAAATTTTGTCTGATATATACATATTGTGGACATTTCAAAAGAACAGAACATGGGTTTCATTTTCTATTTTTGTATTACACAATGGACACATTCTATCATTGACTGCTAGTCTTTCATAGCGACCACTTTCTAGTCTAATTTGAGCAACTCCACACCGAAAAATTTGTAAGCGCTGATCTATGCTTATATGGAAGCATTACTTTGATATAGTTCTCAGTTTCAAAATCAAATTTTTAATTCATGTATGTTCTCAATTTATTACTTCCAGACCCATTCGAACTGTATAACCCATGAAAAGATTCAATCCAATTATCTAGATACTGGTTTAAATAGTTCACTTGCAATTTCTCTTATAGTGTCTGCTTATATAAATGTATATTTTCTACATCAATATATTCACTACTGTGATATTTTTTGAACAGCTCATTTACTGTCAAGTGCCAGTTTTTACAATGCATACCAGATAAATGTTTTCAATGATTTTACACCATTTTATCATTTTTTTTGTCTTACATTTTTGAAAATCTACAACACAAGTTCACTACACATTTCAGTTGTTTAGAAAAAGATTGCTCACAGCCAATGTCACCTACAACAGCAAGGTTATGTGTATATTTACCAGTTCCCATTAAAACGCATGGCCCTGTTTTGTATTGCATCTATACAAGTGAACTGTTTAGTGCCCCAGATGCCTGCACTATATGCAATGACTGACCAAACAAGGCTGTCGAATAATCTTGTGTAAACATGAAATGGCATACCACTTATTGCCTTGAATTTTGCAATAAGTAATCCTAAGGCCCTTCCTGCTACGTGTGACACAAACTTTGCAGTCAATTTTTAATCTAAAAATTCATTTAGCGTCAGACCAAGATGGGTATACGTTTGAGTGTAATGAAGTACCTCATCATTGCATTGAAATACAAACTGAGATTTCTGTCTGCATACAATATAAGTATTACTTAATCAGAAGAAGTTACTTCAATGTTATGTTACAAAAATGATAGCAAGGGTTGCTAATAGTTTAAACGAGAAAATGGCATATGACATATTTATTTAATTTTTCATTTAGTCATGTTATACCATCATGTACATTGGTCTTTTTTTTCTTAGAATGGACATTCCCACCAACGTTTATTTAATTTTTTTTTTTAATGTTGTCAACATCGGAAACATAGGAATTAAATGACAAGTGAAAGTAAAGAATATAATTATATGTTATCAATTGTCGAGACTTTCTAAGTAGCGAAAACAAAAAGGTATAAAAGGTGTTACATATGTAAAACATAATAACGAATGCAATATTTGATCTTTTTGATTTTTTTTTTGATTTTCCTGAACGTTTTCGAACAAAGCAGATGTATGTTCAATGTCCTTGTGGTCAAAGAGTTTAACATATACGATAATAACAAAATTGACACGTCAGCAATTAGTTCTATTTCAACTTGTCGTAGACATAACATCTTATTAGCTTAACCTTGAGGTAGATAAATACGTCTTGTACGTAAGTAAAAGCTACTTAACATGTGATTGCAAGTTATGTTTCAAATTGCGTAGGTTTTAGTTACTAAATTTGTCTTAAAAAGAAACATATGAGACTGAATGACGCATTTTATGTAAAATGGTTTGTAAAAAGTAAATGTTCAAGGAGCAATAAACAACAAACAAATAAAAAAAGACAAAAACAAAGAACGAAAACCTTAAGACTGAATACGTTAGATTCAAACTATGTTAACTGTATGGTTTATTGCAATTTGAACTGAAAATATATATATTTTACTAAACTGTTAGCCCGTCTTCATGATTACAATAATAGCACTATATTATATTTTTCATCTTTTAGTCTGCTATTGAATGCCAATTTGATTTACTTATTTTCAATAAGGTTGTAAAGGAATTAAAACTCGGTAGACACAGAACCCAATTTCTCAAACAATTGAACGTTGAACTCCTTTTAGATGACCAAATTTATTTTGCAAATACAATCTCTACAATTAAATATTTGACTTTTGACAATCCTTACTAAGACTGCACCGTCTGAAATGCTTGAAATAAGGTATTAAGAACAAACAGACAAGCAGCCTTGCAAACAAAACACCCGTTATAAATATAACAAGCACATTTCTGGCAGACATATATATAACCTTTATATGAACGCAAAACCATTATTAAAAACATAGATAATATTTATAATTATGAGATTGCTCCATTTCCTCAGGGACTGATATTTTTCCAATAATTGCTGAAGTAAATTACTTTGGTATCCCAATGTATACATATCTTATCGTAGCAATTAGCACATTTTAAGATAAAGTTTCATATCTATATAAATGATTACTTCAGCAAATATAACTGTTTCTTTCGAAAGTTCAAGTTAAAACAGAATAGATTATTAAATAACTTATTGTTTTTCTTAAAACTGAAAAGAAAGTTCTATCAACGATGGAAAGCAACATTCACTACATACAGCCCAAAACAACACCCAGCCATACAGGACCATCGGTAAAGCACCCGGCAATGGCTTCAAAATTCAGGGACATCAAACTTTTAAAAAATTTGATGCAAAATTTGGATGCCATTTCGCCTTATCATATCTTAGACTATATAATGAATTTATCTTTTTTTTCATATGACATTTCTAAATTCATTCTTAGTATTTAATTAGACTACAATAATCTTATCTGTTCTGTACGTGATCTATTAACAACGTGTATGCTAAACAACGTTTTATAACTATTATACCGTTACGTTCGTTACTTGTTTTTTATATTTATCTTGTAAAAGGCGCAGCCGAAACGTGAAGCAAGACGAAAACACACAATTGAAAGATCATCATTAATTTTACAACAAATCATATTGATATTTTTGCTCAATGAGTGTGATAAGTATGATGAATGTCGGATGTGCCCATTACAAAACCATTAAGTTTCATTTTAACCTGCTTGCAGCAATTGATTTTACCCATGCATGCGGTCAGTGCAGACCAAGATCAGCCGGGATATAAGGATGTCACTGTTTGCTTTAAGTCAAAGCATATTTTGAAATTGTTGACTGAAGTCAATTGAATATATTTAGAATAGTAAGGGTTTATGAAAAAAATAAATAAGTTTTTATCTCAATACTTGAAATCATTTGTTTATATTCTTTTCTATTTTTTATCTCGATATAAAAGTTTATAAGGAAGACATTTCAGACAACGTGTGACATTTTAAGTGGTTTCTTTTCTTTGGGGTCGCCTGAAGGTATACGAGGGACGGTCAGAAATATCCGGACTTTTCATGCTCCTCTCTTTCCACGTGCAACTATATACACATATTATATATTGGTAAAAACTACATTCATTCGCCAATTACGTGGCCAGTTTATTTTCAATGATAGTTGTGTATGCACAGTATTTTGCCCTCTGATATATAATATGTGTTTCGTCTATCATGGACTCTTTGTTAGAGGAACAACGCTCTGTAATAAAGTTTCTGGTTGCAGAAGGTGAAAAGCCCTGCCACATCTTTCATAGGCTTAAAAAAGATTTTCTGATAAATGTGTATCACGTTCAACCTTCTACAACTGGGTTCCTCAGTTTCGTGAAGGCAGAACAAGTGTTTGTGACAGGCCTAAGACGGGGCGGCAAGCTGAGGCGGTGACCCCAACATGATAGTTAATGTTAAAGCTTTTGTCAACAAAAATCGTCGATTAACTATGGAAGATAGCCAACAAGTCTAGCATCGGTGAGGCATCGGCACACAAGATTTTACACGAACACCTAGGCATGAGCAAGGTAAGTTACAGGTGGGTGCCTAGACAGCTGTCTGCATATCAAAAGGCAACCAGAGTAACTTATTCAGAAGAACATTTAAGTCGTCTTAATCGTGAAGGAGATAAGTTTTTGAACCGCATTACCACTGGAGATGAGATGTGGGTTCATTACACTAATTCGGTAACTTGCACTTTCCAGTACCATCCATGAACAGGCTCAATCAAACCGAGCCTGCAACATTTTCAATTTTGCCGTGTTGGACTTTCTTTAAGGATTTTATATTTATCTATATTTCATTATTCCGAACCTGAGACAAAAGCTCAGTCCAAGCAGGCAGTGGAAACAAGCTGGTTCCCCACCTGCTAAATAGTTTAAGATGTCAACTTCGGCTGACAAAGTCATGCTTGTTGCCTCTTGGGATTCACGAGGAATGATACTTACTCATTCCATGCCAAAAGGTCAAACTGTCACCGCCAGTACTATTCTGAAGTAATTCTGAAAAATCTCAGAGAAAAGCTGAAGCAAATGCGTCCCAGGTTAGCACAGAAAAATGTCCGTCTTCTTCACGATAACACCCCCTCCCATACCGCCGTAGGTACAGTGGAGGTTATCAACTCTTACAAATAACAATTGTTGTCACACCCTCCTTATAGCCCAGGCCTCGCTCCCTGTGACTTTTATTTGTTTCAAGAACTGAAAAAATAAATATAAGACCAGGGCGGCTTTGATATCTGCTGTTTCACAGTACCTTAAACATAGGTCTACGTCATGGTTCAAAGCGAGAATAGAAAGCTCCCACGAAGATGGCAAAAGTGCGAAGACGTAGGTGTAGAATATTTTGAAAAATAGTAGAATTTTTTTTTAAATGTTGAATGATTTTCGAGAATGTCAAAAGTCCGGATATTTTCTGACTTCCCCTCGTATTTGTTAATAAAGTTTCATAAGTCATAATTCATTTGACTAAATTAAATACATCAACAATTAATTTAGTTTTTGTCATGTTTGTATTAGATTTGAAGCAAAGAGTATCATAAGCAATACTCGATTTTTAGTATTTGATGATAATAAAACTAACAGAAATATAGTGAAATAATGATATGACAGGAAGTGAAACCCTAAATTTATGTTTACTTATGAGAGCAATCGTGCGTAATTCAGTAGTTTAAAAGAACTTCTTTTTGCACCAGGAAGAAAATAAATACTTTCAGAAAGACAACGACTACTATAGAAAATATGTCAAGTCCTATTACTTGAACATTTGATAGACATTGCGTTCATCTTTTCGCAATTTGCGCCAGTAAATCTTTGGTTGTGTACGTAAACAACAAAACTGTCCTTATAAAATTTGTGCTGCGAGTGATTTTGACGCAAATTAGCTTCGCGTTAAGAATTGAAAAACATAGATGAAGATTATAGTGTACATTTAATGACGTATTTAATGATACACGACCATTTCCATTATTTTAGTAAACATATTCTATATTTGACTTCATTCATGGGCTAGGTATGCTATTTAAAAATTATAACTTACGAGTCATTGACATATTTTAACTTAGTTACTTTTACAATGTAGAGTATTATCATTGAGAAAAGAATTATTTTCTTGATTTGAAAATAATAATAAGTTCATTTCAGCGACGTTGAAATATATTTATCTGATATTTTCTAGATCATAGCTGCCCTATTTTGTTTTAGTATTTAAAGACAACCCAGCGAATGCGAAAATAACACTTAACATTTTCATGAGCAATCCTAATTGAGTCAAATTTTCCATCGTCCAAAATATATATTTATCATCTTCACATCGTATTCCATTTAGCTGAGTCAAAAATACATGTTAAGTCCTTACATCCTTGAAATAACGAAGTGTTGTCAAAATGGTAATAAAGTGGTAAAAAGTTGATAAGTAAAAATAAATGGGTCATTATACATGTTACAATACCGATTCTATTGGACTCGAACGAAGCTGCAAAATCTATATCAGACTCGGGTAGCGCCTCGTCCAATATAGGTTTAACAGCTGTGTACTCGACAAGTTAATTCAGTATTTTACTCAGGAATATCGAATAACTAACAGAAACACGCGATGATATTTCATTCTTATCAAATAGTAAGAAATACATTTCATTATTACTCAATTTAAAAATAGAATATTATTCATTCGATCTAACTTAAGTTAATTTGCATTTAAAACCTGAGTTTACGTAAAAAGTTATACTTGATTTGTTAACATTCGACTTTTCGGCAATTTTAATTAATGTTTTTAAATGGTTTATGATTTAGGTTAAAAAAGAAGGCTTAAGTATAAACAATATTTCACTGTGTGATCGTGGTCAGGTATTATGTAAATCAGAAGTTTTAGCACATCAATTCTAAGGGCTTAGTAGGTTCATCTTTGTAACTTTAATAACGGTTCATAAGCTATTCTACATCATAATTCATATTATATATATATATATATTATAATGTAAAACTGGCTTATGCCGAAGACAATAAATCTATTGTGACCATACAAACAGTTGAAAAGCTGGTTTGTAATGGCATTATGTTTCCACGAAGATTACGACTGAATTTGACAATATGCTATTAATTTCTCATAAAATGAAAAGTACACTTAAATTGACGGACAAATTCTGTAAAAATATATGTATCTAGGTTAAGGAAAATGAGTTTTGAATTAATGAATATGCCTAATGGGTATTTGGTGAATGTGTTCGACTTTCACAGTGTCTGACTAATAAAACGAGTATATTCCTTGGGACATTATTAAAAAGAAGTCAATTGGAACACTTTACTGGCTTTACTTGGTAAAAAAAACAAGAAAAAAAATCACCAAAATTCATTGACTGTAAAAAGTTTGGAAAAAGTGTGATCGCTCGGAATTATAATCACAACAAAATTACATGAAAATGGCAGATTTATTGAAGTGAAGTACGGGGCAACTTTTTACTGGTGTGCCATACAACCCTTGATTAAAGAATATCACGGGTAGATATTTTTATTTGTTTTGTTGACAAAGTACAATGCAGTTTTATCTCAACGTAGAGATAAGTTTTGGTCCCCTTTCGACGTAAACTCGGTCGATCTTTTTTTTATAAAAATCAACAAACAGTATATCAATAGTGACAACTCCAAAAGTTTTTTAAAGGAGTATAATTATTGATAAAATTCTATCATGCAATTCATGTTATATGCATTTTAATTCTTTTTCAACCATTTGCACGGAATGTCAAAATTATCCAAAATAATCGAAACTCAACGTCTCGTTAATAATGTGCCACGTTTGTTTTACAAAATGATTGAATCAGTGATAAAAATCCTGTTTTTTTTTTTTACTTTCAATAACTAAAATAAACAGTGTAAGGTATATCTAATAAAAATTAAGATGTATAAATAGGTAAAAGACCTATGTTTGATACTTGTATATCTTTGTCCCGGTAAAAGATAAAACAATTAGATTAATTATTCTTTTTTAAATCTGATCGCAATTTAGATCAAATTTGAAAGACATACATAACAAAATCGCATAGAGATTATACAACATTGACAGCAATGATATATAAGAAGATGTATTGGATATTTACACCTTAAAGTGTCTTTCTCATACTGAAAACTATTATTTTGAGATTTAGTACATACTGTTCTTGTTATATTTTTCAATAAACTGTTGGAACCTGTGTATATCTAGGATATGATGAAACCTAGGATACAATATATGACAATCAGACCAACGATTGGCCTTATATAAGCTTATACCTGACTATATATGTTTGTCAAATAAACTCTTTTTAACATATTCATACCATATCGGGTCTATATACTTCGTGCATTGCACCATGCAAAAAGACATTACATCTTAACATTGTTAATCTTTTTTGATCATTATTGTTGTCCTGAAATTGGTGATACATCTAGTTTAGAAAGACTTCATAATATTTCAATGACATTAAAGAAAACAATTAGTAGGGATATATTTATAACATGTCTCGAATGATTGTTCTATTCGCCCATTTTTCTTATAAATGATCCTTAATGGAATATAAATGATCTCATCAATCAAAACAATGAGCATAATGGGTCACAAGAGACTACTATTTACATAATTTGATAGTGTAAAATGCTACAGATAACTTACTTTTATCATAGTTACTAAGTATTAATGAAAACATTTATTGTTTGAAATTTATGAACTCCATGAAGGGGATTTTGTGCCATTCCTTGAAACATCAGCTCCTCATTTAGTTCAAACTATCTTATGACATAAAAATTAGGGCAGATTGCTGTTTTTTCTTGACGTTTGGTGAAATACATGAAAATGGCAGATTTATTGAAGTGAAGTACGGGGCAACTTTTTACTGGTGTGCCATACAACCCTTGATTAAAGAATATCACGGGTAGATATTTTTATTTGTTTTGTTGACAAAGTACAATGCAGTTTTATCTCAACGTAGAGATAAGTTTTGGTCCCCTTTCGACGTAAACTCGGTCGATCTTTTTTTTATAAAAATCAACAAACAGTATATCAATAGTGACAACTCCAAAAGTTTTTTAAAGGAGTATAATTATTGATAAAATTCTATCATGCAATTCATGTTATATGCATTTTTAATTCTTTTTCAACCATTTGCACGGAATGTCAAAATTATCCAAAATAATCGAAACTCAACGTCTCGTTAATAATGTGCCACGTTTGTTTTAACAAAATGATTGAATCAGTGATAAAAAATCCTGTTTTTTTTTTTTACTTTCAATAACTAAAATAAACAGTGTAAGGTATATCTAATAAAAAATTAAGATGTATAAATAGGTAAAAGACCTATGTTTGATACTTGTATATCTTTGTCCCGGTAAAAGATAAAACAATTAGATTAATTATTCTTTTTTAAATCTGATCGCACTTTAGATCAAATTTGAAAGACATACATAACAAAATCGTATAAAGATTATACAACATTGACAGCAATGATATATAAGAAGATGTATTGGATATTTACACCTTAAAGTGTCTTTCTCATACTGAAAACTATTATTTTGAGGTTTAGTACATACTGTTCTTGTTATATTTTTCAATAAACTGTTGGAACCTGTGTATATCTAGGATATGATGAAACTAGGATACAATATATGACAATCAGACCAACGATTGGCCTTATATAAGCTTATACCTGACTATATATGTTTGTCAAATAAACTCTTTTTAACATATTCATACCATATCGGGTCTATATACTTCGTGCATTGCACCATGCAAAAAGACATTACATCTTAACATTGTTAATCTTTTTGATCATTATTGTTGTCCTGAAATTGGTGATACATCTAGTTTAGAAAGACTTCATAATATTTCAATGACATTAAAGAAAACAATTAGTAGGGATATATTTATAACATGTCTCGAATGATTGTTCTATTCGCCCATTTTTCTTATAAATGATCCTTAATGGAATATAAATGATCTCATCAATCAAAACAATGAGCATAATGGGTCACAAGAGACTACTATTTACATAATTTGATAGTGTAAAATGCTACAGATAACTTACTTTTATCATAGTTACTAAGTATTAATGAAAACATTTATTGTTTGAAATTTATGAACTCCATGAAGGGGATTTTGTGCCATTCCTTGAAACATCAGCTCCTCATTTAGTTCAAACTATCTTATGACATAAAAATTAGGGCAGATTGCTGTTTTTTCTTGACGTTTGGTGAAGTAAATAATTTATGTAAAATATTCTGATTTAAGTGCGTTTGCATTCCGTATTAGGCTTATGTAGCACTTATTAAGCATTAAAAGCTATATGTATAATGGCTGGATATAAAGTAGTTAATCCGACAATGTCTTTATAACTTGATTTATACTCAGTATAAAAAGAAAAATGTTTTTCAAAACAGTACAAAATGTTTCAAATAAATGTTGTGTTGATGGGATTTATTCCGACATATGTTGCTATGTAACCAATTTCAAGAAATATTCTCAGGGCATGAGCAAGACCCCCTATATAAAAAACAAATGAGGGATCGCAATGAAACAATTTGATGATTTACGATTACTCAGGCTCTAAAATATAAAATTAAAATCAATGGCGTTCATGGTATTTGCGCAAAAATAATCCAAAATGAGAATACTTCATTGTATAAGTATATAAGACTAGAAATCTAGATAAATAAGTATTTAATTTGGATTAACCTAGGAAGCCTGTACATTATACCTATTTCTAAAAACATCTTTTAATAATTTAACGCCTTTATGTCTTCAAATGATTTTTAATCAGGTTTATCAAATCATTGCCAAGGAATTTGTGAAGTCATAAAAATAACTTACTTACCAAAGTCTTCACAGTCTAAAATATAAGTACATATGGCATTGTTGCCTTTAAACAAAATAACACATAGATTCAAATTAAAAAAGGAGCAAAAGTTATCACTAAAACAGTTCATTCAAAATGGTAATTCTTAATTTGGTAGAATGGAACTTCAATGGTATTTTGGTTGACTTGTTATATCACTTTTTGGACAAGGTTTTGTCTTTAGGGCCTAGGAACAGATAAAAATGAATACTTTTCACATATTTAAGACCAACTAAACTGTATGTTTGACCTCAATTCTTTTATATGGTTTGTTTATAGAAATGGTAGACACATTATTTTCTAACCTTGCAAATATTGTATAGAATGTCATATATGAATAAAGTAATTTGACATGACGTAGTTTGTTTACCGTGTTTGACGTTCATTTTGCTTTTTTGACATAAGTTTTATACAACGCATGTTAGATCGTTTGCGTCTTTAAGTCAAAGATGTATTTGTTATTTTTTCTGTTGGACATGTCTCAGTTACACACAAATGATGTTCTTCTTACTAATGCTTATTACCATTTTGACAATTTAAGATAGTTGTTTTGCATTGAGTATTAAATCAGTGCTACTGAAACAAACATTAATGTCAATATCTAGAGATTGCATTTCACGATTTCTGCTGCATATTTTTGTTTACTGATTCCTATCGGAATGAAAAACGAAGCTGACATTAAAAATAAAGATTCTTTCCAAATAAATAAAACACCTTGGAAACGAAACAAAAGAATAAAGTTTAAAACAGCTTCCCAGTCTAAAGAAGGAAGTATATTAGTTAGAATAGAAGTTCTGCTTAAGCTGGGACAGTGGTATTGCCATTTATAATGTAGTAATGCTATAAAGACTATACTTGCAATTATTTCTTATGCCTTGGGTATACTTTAATGTGATAGAATAAATAGACTAATCAAAGATTTTTTAACGAATCAAGTCCTGTCATGATATATTTATTAATACGAAATACTTAACGATTATGAGTATTTTCTTACATTTGTAATTCCGGTTTTATCCATAAATCAGCGGTTTTTAAAATTTTGAATTCACATCACAAAAAGAAAATAGGTAAGTTTCCTTTGTTTATTTATTTGCTATCTTAACTAGACAAATTGTAAAACACATGTGTTTTTTTTATATAAAATTATCTAAATACGTCATAAATCAAGGTCTAAGACATTAAAAGACAATTTGTCATAAGAAAATGATAAATACGAGCTTGTATATTTACTAAGGTAAGTCAATCATTGTTATAACACAAGTTTTACATTTTTTGTCTCTGCACGGAAAGCTTGCATTATTTTAACTAAAACGTTGAATAACAAACTGACTTTTAAATTTTGCATTAAAATGATACAATTGAATAAAGTTCTTTATGAACTAAGAAAGCAAATGCTACCTTCATGTGTTTATTGTTCATGTATCTTACAAATATAATCAGTTATCAGTTAACAATTACTATGCTAATGATATCAATGAAAGCCAAAATCAGTGTTGCATCTTTTGAATGACTGTTTTCGTTTTGCTTTGGAATTTTTTTTCAAATCTTATAAGGTAAATGCGAAACACTGAGTAAAATAACTATAATTACATGTTTTAATTCACATATAAACATAACATGACATAATATTAAAAATGTATTCAGTATTGAATGTTATAACATTCATAATCATATCAAATCGCATATTATACTAACATAATATAGAGGGCAAGTACATTAATTAGTTCTTAATTGAGCAAAGATATATTATATAATAACATAAGTCATGTAAATTATGTTTACATTTATTTAAAGAAACACAAATGATGGAAAATGGCTTTAAATGATTTTTTCTGAACCTGATCTGAAATTTGATATTTGACAATAAGTTTTAAAATTGCAAATAAATTATTTTATGCGAATAACAATATATATAATTCTCAGTTTTATTTGTCTCATTTATATTTTATAATACATTATCATGGACATTTTTTTAAGTATTTTAAGTATAAGTATTAAGTTATATATAAAGGGTCAGATTTAACATACCATAAATTGTAATAACACTTATAATATAAGATTTATCAAAAAGAATACCAATTGGAAATGTTTCCTAAGATACAAACATATGATAGATATTCTTGAAGCATTGTGTGAATACATATGTTTTACGAAGCCGATGTTGTTGTTGTTGAAGTTGTCACAGTTTTGTGAGCAAAGGTTTAATAAATAGTTTTCTCTCTTTAATTAAAAACAATGTCTTTAAATTTAAGTCAAATACTTATTTAACTGACACTGAATCAACGCCAAAAGATAAAGAGTTTGACAAAAACTCGGCAATAGCCATTATGAAATATTTATGCTCAAAATATTATTAAATAAGCGAATAATAAAAATGAAGTCATTTATAATTCTTAATTACTTATAATGTTTTTATAATTACCCACAAAAGTTAACAATAGTACTCCTGGTGAAAGCTTTCGTCTTCGAATTTTTTCAGATCTAATTGGTTTTTCATCGTACTTACATTACATTACAACGTGACCACATGCATACTGTTTAATTTCTTACTTTAACCGGCAAAGAAAAAAAAGTTACCATTTATTAGCTGATGTTGTTCAATGAACACGAAATTGCTAAACTGTAAAACTTACTATCTATTATTCAAGTGTATTTTTTTCCATTTATTTCCGTTTAATTTATATCAAAATCTTAGTGAATTATGTTATATTATATCACAAAAAGACATTGATTTTAGCAAGATTCATTCCCAATGGCCGAGAAAAAGCTTAATAGCACAAATGTAAAAGTACATTTTATTCAATGTGAAAGAAACATCAACCAAATTACCTAGTCACGTAGCATTAAAGAGACAAGTAACATATTCAATGCATTTAAATTTCAAAAGTGTCATTAAACATCTAAAGTACGTACCATAATATGTCGTTCATCTACATCTTATACAATGGCAACAAAATCTGATTTGTCAGTTTCTAATGGAAAAGTAATTATACTTTAGTTGACCCTGTAATAATACCTCCATCCCTAAATTACGTTGAACATCGTTATTTAAAAAAACTTGAAATTTCATGGGAGTATTAGCATTTCTGTCAGACCATATCTGTTTTTTTTTTCTTTAATGTAGTTGCAATCACAAAACTCTTTTCATTCCATTGGACATTATAGTTATAAAACTCATCGTTTGGAGGAAGATAAGTAACAAAGTAGGATGGTGTAGTTTTCGTCAATGATTTACTTATGCTATTTTCTCCCGTTCTATTCCAAAAATATACATAAGTTTATCTTGCATTACAAGACAACGTTTTTTTCACACCATATTTGTTACATCGGTGTACTTAAATATAATTTCTTTGAATAAAAACAGCAAAAAATGTTTTATGAACGCAAGTATTTTATTACGTTTTACCCGCCTTTATAACTGAAACACTGTTGGAAAAAAGGCGTAACATGAAACAAACAAACACATATTCAACCAACTGATTTAAATGAACCAGAGTATTCTATAAAATAAGTGAAAATAAATTCAGATTATTAACCATTTTACTACAGTAATTTTACAATTCTTTCTCTATTACTCTATATCTAACATAATGCAATTAAAGCGACATTCCGAATGGTTAGGCCATTAACAATAAAAAAGTTAAATAGCACTAAGTATATAATAATGATACTTTACGACAGTATTATTCCAATTTGAAAGTACATTCACACTTGGTTTAATATCTTATCCACCACCAATTATACTGTCAAACCCCTTAAGGTGTTTATCTCTCGAGAAAAGTATCCATGGAACTTAAAGAAAATATTATATTGTACGTTTCCATAATATTATGAGAGATAAAAAAAACCTACTTTTTTCTTACAGTTTTATACATCCATTTGTGGAATAGTTTTGGAATTTGGTATTCTAATGCAAAGTACACAATACGTTGTCATATTTTAAAATGATTGTAACAATTGTATGCACATTTGTTTACTAATTAAGTTATCTGACATGTAATTATGCATTATGTTTGAGTTGCGTTACATGTTTGCAGGCTCTCAGCCATTTCAATGAGAAATCACAATATTTACCAACAGGAAAGCTAAAACATACCTTTGTCTTATCAGACAATTACCTTTTTAACTGGTTGTATTATTTCGGATATGAGGGTGATTATTACTTAATGCTAGTGAACTTTCGATAAATTTAGTAAGTACATATTCCACATTAATGTTCGTTCACTGCAAGTTCAAATTGATCATATGTGCGTTAAAATGCTTCCACATCTATTGATAGGTCCTTAAATGCAAATTATGTCCAAATGTTATGTAATATAGTATTATCCTGCTACTGTCTATATCATAAGCTGGATAAAGCCTTTACCGGATAAACCTATCTATCTCCAGTCATTACGTCACATGATGACGTCACATGTTTCGCAGAAAAACAAAACTGCATAAGTATGCCATTTTATCGGGGAAAAAGAAGAACGAAACTATTCAATTATTCTAAAAACATGATAAAAAGAAGGATAAATCAAATACATGGTTGATGTCGGAATGGAGATGGTTTATCCGGTTAGCTGCGAAAGTGAATCTAAGGCTCGCTAAAGGTCGCCTAGATACACTTTCTCGCTCACCGGATAAACCTCCTCCATTCCGACATCAACCATGTATTTTCTATGTCTTTTTGATGAAAATAAAAACTATCAAAGAGAAATGTGATACTTTTTTCTTTATTCCAGATTTGATTCACAATACGAGTATTATGGAAAAGGACTTGTATTTTGTGTAAATTTATTATGACTACTCGTGCAAATCTTGAAAACATATTACAATAAAACATGAAAAAAAATCTTTACGATGGATGTTAATGATCCTGTCAGTTGAAATTCAGGATGTAACCATACTAAGTGAAATTTGATATACAAAGTCATGTATGTATAAAAGTATTCTTCTAAAACTATTTGCAAACATCAAAGAATATGTTAAATATGTACTGCAAATACGCATTATATATAATAATTAAAATATATGCATTCATTTCTTACTGAAAAATTTGGCTTAGACTTTATAGAAAATAAATTTCTAATTACCTTGCTTGACCTCGGTAATTTCTTTACAAATATTGCCTTTTGGAACGTAAAATATTGATAAATCTTCATTTGAGCATCAAATTTATTATATAAAACCATTACGAATTTTAGTTACAGGATCTTTAAAGTTCTTTGTACGATCATTGCAAAGAATTCGTGTTTTTTCCCCAAATATTCTATATATTGAGATAAATTTTCTTTTTTCTTGTGAGAACGTAATCTATCGTTATTTCACAGTCATTTAAATTCAGATAACCTTTAGTGAATTTATTTTTTAATGCATTATCATAACTTTAAAATTAAACACGCATAGCAACCCGATTCAGCACAATTGGATATGTTTTAATAAATCACAATATTTTTTCTGTGCAATCATCCATGATCCAAAATAAAAAAAAATCAGTTACTTAAGAAAGCGTCACAAGGGGATAATAAATCTAAATTCTTGAGACGATACTTTCAACACGTTTCTACTTCTAATGAATTATCTGTGAAAACTAGCTCATGGCGGTCTCCGTCGCCAATGGAACAGACAAAAAAATCTAGAATTATAGCTTAAAAACAGCCTGACATTTAAACGAAACTGCTACTGGGAGTGTTAATTGATTGCAGAGTGATTTATGAGAAACAATTTACTACGAAACTTGTTAAAATTGTTTGGGTTTGTTATTATTAATCCGAAATATTAGTTTAATAATTTGATCCCTACTGCCGTTTTGACATTTTGCAAATTTTTCAATAACATTTCTCCGCATGGTCTTCGAACAAACACAGGTTTAACAGATATGCTTTTGATACTTCTGGACGTGCAGTAACGTTAGCTCATTCATGGGCTCCATTCGATTAAAGATCGATTGAAAACAATATTTACCTTTGAAATTACGGGCGTCAACATTGTTGTAAAAAATAGACCTCGAAATATACACCGTCGTTATTCATAATTAAATCATTCATCTAAACTCAAAGTATATTTTAGAAAGAATTTAAACCAAATGGGGTCTTTAATTATTTTTATAAAAGCTATTAAGACCCAAAAATCTTTCTACTCATTTGCCTTTTCGAATAACTATCTTTTGCATAGTTCGGTCTTTCTTAATTGGTATAATTATAATGAATTCGTATTTTCTATGTATAGCAAAACACTGCATTGCTAACATTTTCTACCTCTAAGATCTAACACTGTACTTATAGCGCTATCGTACATACTCAGTAAAACCATTATAATTGAAAAATTATTAAAAAGAAGAGGGACATTTCTGAAAAGAAAAGGCAATTTGCGAGGCATAATGTCTAATTAACTTTTGAAACGATACATACTTCGTCTATTTGCTAAAAAGAGTTCAACTTTCTACATTTTTTTGGTTGCATTTTTTCTGAAAGTACAAAAACTAAAACGTAGAATAAATATTACTAAAAGTACTTCAGTTGATGATCACCCATTGAGGTACTGCCACAAAAGATATCAACAAGTAATTACATATCTATCAAACAAATCGGTCTTTTACGAAACAATTACCTGCTACTCCGTAAGAGATTTGTTATTTACCTTTCAAAGACATGTATCATCATGCCAATGACAGTATGCTAAAGAAATTGATTTTGATTGGTCAATTATAATATTCGTCACTTTTGGACTATGTTCTATGGCCATATTTCTTCTCAAATTTGCTGAAATGAAAAAAATTGTTTCTCTTTAAATATACATTTATTTATTTTCTTTTATTGCTCCAGATATTAAGTCCAGAAAAAAATGTGTGATTTAAAAATGATTTCATGTTCTTTAGTTTTGTACATAGATACCGATTCCTGAAAATTTACAAAATTGTCTCGGATGTCACAAATGAAATAATATGCTTGAGCACTTTCCTAAAATATGACAGAAGTTGTCCATATCTAAGAAGATTTTTGTTTGCAAATTGAAAATTAGGAAGTTAAAATATAATAAAATGATAAATTGAAAAAAAAGAAAAATGACACATAAGGATTAAAACCATCTAAGTGTCAATAACAGTTAACAAACTTCTTGAGTACATTTATTATGGAATGATATGTGTATGTCAGATTTTGTCTTATCCAATTAAGGTTTATAAAACGTATTTGATGAATGTGACGGTAGAAGTAAATGTCCTTCTGAATAAATGAAATAACGCATTTCTGTTTTAAAACTCGTTTTGTTAAATTTACATTTATATTTAAGCAAAACAATAAACCATATTTAGGAATATGAACATACAAATAAAATAAGTAATTACCGTATCAAATGCTTATTGAATCTTATATCCATACGTAAAATATAACGCTAAATTTGCCTGGAGAAATATAGGTGTCTTTAAACAGTTGTATCTCTATAAATAAGATTTTTTGTTCAAAAAGTTTTTAACATTGATTTTGATAAATATAAATATTTGATATCTGATCTTTGACACAATTTTTTTTTATTCTGTATCCCTAAAATTCTCAATATTCTTTGCGATTATTTTGTGTGAATCAAATTGACCAAAAAGCATTTAAATCATACAGATATTAACAAACTTTTAATAAATATGTCAAAATGTGACCTTAGGAGACACAAAATATTATTAAGTTTATGCAATATCATATCTGTTATAACATTAAACAACCAGTTCTCTTGAGAATGCTTCTTGGTGTTATACGCATTATATTTTAGCTGCATTATATTTTACATTTTGACACATTAGCAACCAATCATTTAAAGTAAGTTTATCCTTTTTTATTTGAATTATTTGACTGGCTAGAAATAATTTTGTGTTGGGTTTTACGTCGCACCGACAAATATGTCATTTCTCGAAAGCTTTACTGGTAAAGGAAGACCTAATTTGCCCCTTAATTCGTTATTTCGTTTTATTTTATTTTTTTTTGTAGTTGATATTGTGCATTGTATATGTAAACAAAGTTTGAATTATCATTATCGTCAATTATTTCATATAATGACTTTTATAAAAATTATTTGAATAGTTATGATATTGTGTATTTGTTTGGGTTTACAGCGCCTCGACAAAGGCCATAATACGACTTTCAATACATCACAATTAAAAACTAATTCAGACAACACTTCTCCAGATTTTTTGAATAAAGATAACCCTGCAGTATGTTTCGTTGTAAAAATACACAGATAGATATGTACAACTCGTCAGATTTAATTCATGTCTATGAATTAACTATGACAAAAAAGTAATTCGTTTTTGCATCATTGTTTTCTTCGACAAACTTCATAACTAAAACTATATAAATTTTGGATAAATTTTGCGTGAAGATATTATTATTTGACATTCTTAAGACTGTCATCTTAAAATTGGATAGATTTGGACAACACATTGTTTTCATTGGAAGGATCAAAGTGATAGGTACTTTTAATTCCCATACACTTGACTAATCAATTGTTTTTTTGTTTTTTTGTTTTTTTTTTTTCATAAAAATGTTCATAGAAGTTGGCCTTAAATATGAATCATGGAAATTTTTTTGCACGATACGCAACTGTGACCCTGAGATTCCTACCAAAATAATGGGCTATACTATTCTCATTTGTTTATAGGTGTACATGTAGATGTTAATTAATTGAATATATTGAATAGTTCAAAACATGTCACACTTATAAAGAGTACAAAATGTTTGAAATACTTTGTTCACTGCAATTAACAGTTTGTCAGATATATAACGCATAAAAGTATGATTACATATCAAGGTTTATTTTTATATGTGATACTATGCTACACAGACCGTTGTGCTGAATGTTTAATTTTATTAAATGAAATACACTTTTAAACATGTCTCTCTCGTAATTTATTTGTTTAATGTTCCCTTCAACAACAAATCCCGAAATGAGGTTTCGTAATATAACTCATATTTTGGCACGATTCACATTATGTTGCAGACATTTTCAATTGAATTGAGACTTTATTATTCGACAATCTTCGTGCTTATATGCAATTATGTTTCTATTTGCCATTGGAAATAAACTTCCTTTTAGGTAATTGTTAAGTGACAAAAATAATTGACGCCCAACGGACCGTCTATAAGATGTCAAATTTACTATTAATTATTTTGCAATCCTACCAGAGGCAGCAGTTTATTGCATTCCTGTCAACGTTATATGTATATGCATTCAAATCGTCATCATATTTATTCAATTAAACACTGAGGCCACAATTTGTTTACATTCCTCTGAACAACGTTTATATAAAAAACTGGTTTCGTCTGACATTATCCTTGGAAGTCCCACGCCTTCAAAAACATATCAGCAACGAAAATAATGTATATTCTAAAACACTTTTAAGCTATAATAACCTGAACGATACGTTATATATAGTTTTATTTTATAACATTAAGTGGATATAATAGTAAAAGATATATCATGCGTCATATAACAATGCAATTGCTTCTATAAAAACTGATTGATGGACGTTGTCTGCAGTTTGCGTGTTGGCTTTGGTTTAACGGCGACATGTTTACACATTACAGGTCTTACCGCGCCTTACACTAAAACAAGTGGACTTTAAAAGAGTTGGTACAAGCGAGTTTGATAAATCTTAAAATACAAAATGTCTTCCTCGAAGTAATCGACCAGGGTTTTGGATGAAACTGAGGCAAAATTTTTTCTAAGTGTTTTTTCTGATAAAGTCTAAAATCACGCATATATGAAAGATCATGGCCTTCAAGAACAGTAAAACATTTATTGCAAGCTATACAAAAATATGCGTCGTCTCTTGTTCAAATGTAAGAGATGAGACCATTAAAAAAATAATAATTAAAACAAAACAAAACACTAAACACCCAGATAGATTGATTAAGGGAAAATATGATATTTTTATCAACTGTGAGACAAGGCGATTAAATGACAAACTGCTAAAAAATTGCCCTTTTACCCAACGGAATGAACTATTAAAGGTCTAATTCATCTTTCTGCACCGATTAATGTATGATAATGAATAAAAAATGTAATTGACAGCGACAAAAACCGTCTTTTTGTCTTTCTTGTGATCATGATTTCTGCAAGCGTCTAAAGGTACTGCTCAAGCGTCTAGAGATGTTGCTCTTGAAATGTGTCGTTCAAAACATCTAATATTAAATATGGTTACAGTGCAATAATATTTCAACTTGTTTTATCCAAACAAATTGATTTTAGTATTTCAAATATTTCAAAGTATAGACAAATTTCATATAACAGAAATTGTGGTCAGAATTAGATAACACAAAAACAAACAGCATAATCGCTAACAAGTAAATGGGATCGGCTCTCTTAAAATAACAATACCAAATTAAACATTTTTCTTGGAAAAATATAAAAAAAGATGAATAAAGAGCATGAACGGTAATTTGTAAAGCAGGTCTGTAATGCAAACTACTTTAACTGCATAACGAAAAAAATCCAAACACTCCCTTTAAACAGAATAATGTGTTAAGCTACTAAACAAATGCTATATTTAAAATGTTGACGAATGTTATAATTTTAATGTTATCTGTGAAAAAGTCAATAGGGTATGACAAATGAATTTCGAGTGTTCAAAAATGAACGTACCTAAGCACGTTTATTTTGAATTTTCATAGGTAATAATCAACGTTTTTTTTTGTTATTTTGTTGCCTAAGGTAAGTACCTCAAACAGATAGATAAATTTGCAGTCTTGCAGACATTTTCACAAAAAATCTTACGATTTATCTTAAGTTTTTCACTTACGATAATCGTAAGTTAAATCTTAAGTCATTTTCACAAAGCCACTCGTAAGTTAAAATTTTATCTTAAGATAAAAAATTCACTTACGATAAATCTTACGACAAAAACATCCCTAGCAACGTTCATTTGATAGTGATGTTCATGCTCTATATTTGATTCCGGTTTTAAAATCAAGTAATCAAGAGCTTGAAATATCTATTGAACACAATCAAATTTCAATAAAAACAAAAAAAATGATTCAAACTGATATAATTTATATCTTGATTGAAGATAATTATATATATTTCTAAAAGATTCAGAAAGAAGGTCTATTATGTTATTAATAAATAAAAAGGTACCACTAGTACATGCTGGCAATGAAATCGAACTCACCAATTGTACAAATTATATTAAGTTTTCAATAATACTAGTCTACAGTATAGTTCACATTATTCTAAACTATTCATAACCCTCTCCATCGTGACGTCATCAAGTCATGGCGTCACAAATGTATATTTTGAAAAATAATTATACCTCAATTTGTGTTATTTATAGCATACTGTTTGCTTAATATTTAGTTGCCCTCGCACTTTTTGATTGTTTTTATTCAGTTTAGGTAAGAGATACATGATAGTTTACCCTTAAGAGAGAAAAAATACACTTACGAACGGGGAAGACCTATCGTAAAGTTACGACAGATTTTGCACTTAAGATTTTCTTAAGATTTTTTGTGAAAAGGAGATTTATCGTAAGATTTCTCTTACGACAAAAAGTTGTCGTAAGATTTTTTGTGAAAATGTTTGTTGGGCTTCTTTTTCCATTTCAAAAGTCCCTCGAATGTATACTATTTAGACACTGAAATACGGCAGAACCAATGTGAATTGAAATTACAAAATCTTAATTTATATGATAAACAATCTAAATGAATAAAATAAAAAGGTTTATGTTGCTTATCAATTTTTTTAAGTTCTATGTTTTCAAAAACACATTTCGTTCTTTGCCAATAGAGACGCCCTTTTATATTTTTGAGAAACACATGTCACCTAAAATACTATAATAATATAAATAGAATTACAGTGTATCGTTTTTCAAATTGATGTACAAATATGTTTTAAAATCGAGCTACAATGAAAATTAGGTATCAGGTTAAGGTATAAACAGACCTGACTATAAACAAAACTTTCATGGTATCTTACATGCAATAAAGACGCCTTCCCTCTGTATACATTCACAACGGTAGGTCCAGACGAAAACATGACATTTTACGATATATGTACAACTTGGCAAACATTTCAAAATGGTATTTTTAATTGGATCGGTATATGGGGATAAAATGAAAAAAAACTTGACTTAATCATGGCTCATATTGTAATGTTTTTTCTTTCTTCAAAAATATCGTCAAAAAGCGTCAACAAGTTTATGATAAAAAGGAAGTCATAACTATATCAAGTTTATTTGATAAAAATTACTTCAAGCATTTTTTTCGAACTCTAAATCAACACTTCCACGGATAATGGTATTTTGAGTCTTTTTGTAATGCCTATGTAAAACCTGTTTGATTGCACGGCTTTAAATAGCTTTCCCGGGAAATCCGAATTATTACGAAGGCAAATCATGTACGGTTTTAATCAGATCTACATAACATAAATAGGTAGATCTGAATGCTTTCCTTTTAAACTTAATTCATATTTTTCCTTACTTATATTTTGCACATTTATGTAGCGTTTCAAATAATTTTTTTCAATGAATTTTTCTACCACGGTAGATAATTCTAAGAAAAGTGTACACTTTTATTCTTGAGCAAATATACTGATTTTAATTTCCAACATACAAAATCAAAGATACGAATTTTACTGTGTTTAGTTTGTTATATAAACTAACTATTACTTTACAATTCAAGACCATACTGTTTGCTTTTTTAAGTTTGAAATAAGTTCAGATTGCCTTTCAAGAATGATGAATTGCGTTATAATTTCAAAATGATTTTTTTGAATCGCTCTATCAAAATACGCAATGTAGAATATCCTTATATCCCATTGAAAAGGAATAGGTTAGGTTAAAAGATAACAGACTGTGTTGAGCTATCTCCGTTCAGAAATGAACAATTCCTTGTTTTTATAAGTTTTCTTATAACATTATGATATTTTCCTTTCTTACATTGGCTTTGATCTTTTTGCAAAGTGACACGTTATGGAACACACCTATTTGACATCAGATATGCTTATGATAAAATTTCGTACATTGATTTGCACAATGACAATTCCCTGATTTATTTAAAACAATAAGAACACGAGCTTTCTATGTAAGAGTACATATATGATGAGATAGATGTGACGAGGCAATCTACAAAGGCTAGTTCTTGAGGATAGCTTAATGCTTTTTTTTAAACGTAATTTTCTTGAAATCTGCATGTTTGAACAGTAACCCTAGATGTGTAATAAATCTGTATTTTACATCATAATTAAAAACATGCATTAGCGGTATCCACAAATTTAAATACGACATGTTGCAGTTTTAGATAAAAATATCTGTTTATCAAATATAATACATATTGAATACTAATTTAATCTATAATGTTTACAATTTTATCATTTTCAAATAAAACATTACCTGATTATGAAAAAAAACTCGGTGTCCGATCATATTTTTAAGATCTTTTGCCAAAAGCGTTATTTGTTATATATATGTAATTCAAACAATTATTTGTAATTGGTATTTACAGGTGAACATTATTCTCTTTAAATTATCTCAATTACATAATAACTAGATTCAAAAATAACGCTTTTGGCAACTGATCTAAAGAATGGTCGGATACCGAGTTGTTTTCAGAATAAAAGACAATTTAATCAATCCCCACAATATAATGAAGTCGTTACTGTATTAAAATATCATTTTCTTGTTTAGTTCAACCCCTTTAGTGAAATGAATTGTGAACGTTATATTGCATTCATATTTCCTGTACACAAAACTGTTAAAAATATTTAATTTCCTTTATTAAATATAAAGTGATTATTTAACGTACATTCGCTAAAAAGGATTCAATACTACAGTAATGTTAAAAATGTACAGAATCATTTGAAACTACATAAAAATTATAGTATCAACAAAAACGCCATAACAACATGAATTTGTCTAAAACTTACCGACTACTACAATGTATCCAGAAACCGATACTGTATCTGCATAAAGCTTTACTTGTAAACACACCGTTTTGTGCTTTGATAAATTTTTGTTAGTTTAAATATATTTTATTCCAGAGCATACACAATACATGTGTACAGATTCAGCAATTTAATCTGTGAAAATTGGACAGACGCTGAAAATATTTGTTTCTGTATTATCTGCAAGATGATATATGATTAAGTTGACACAATCCATTGCCTTTGTTGTCATTAAATCACTATGATAACCTGTGACACTTAATTTAACCAATTAATTCGTAAGGTCGCTAATAAAATACATTTAAAATAATTTTATAATACTTATTTAATCAGATGTTCAAATTCTTCAAACGTATGTTCTTTTAAACAAAAACGTGTTATTTATCATTGGCTTTGTACGTAAAGAACATGACATCCGGATTGTCACAACTAAAAACTTTTCCACTATAATATGAATATATCGATAACGTACCTTTAAATACACTAGTTATCAAAATTGTATAGTTGAAGCAAATAAACTAATGAGACAATACGTGACGATATAATTATGATTATGTTTCAATAATAATGTCACGACGAACATGTGATGTAAATTGACTATTTAAATGCCTTGTTAGTGTGTATCATCAATATCATAAATAAAATTTCCTTTAAGTTTCACCTTAAATATATCTTAACAAAACTTTAAAAATAAAACAAAACAAAAAACGCAATTATAAATAACGTTTACGTCATCGTCACGACAAACAATTGTAATTCATAACATAACAGCTTGTACTCAATGTAAATGTTACATGGGAAATATACAGATACTAGACTGCATCAAAATGTCCAGAAGTCTGATTTAATCGTAATTAAATCATAAGAACCTTGACAAGAATATATCAATGCATGCTTATTAAAGCCTTAACATAATAATCTAGCAAATATATATGTTTCTTAGTTTTATCATATGACTTGTGGCTATATTGTGATGACATCATAGTTTGCCAAAACGAAACAGAGGAAAAACGTCACTAGGGGACCGGTTAAGCTGTTAAGGTGTCTGTCTTGTCTCTCAATCAAGGGATCTTGGATTCGAGTCCTAATCGGGTTCCAATCATGTTTCTTCATATGATACCAGTACTGGATGGTTTGGAAAATGATTTATATAGTTGCAAGAACTTGTTTACCAATCGAGCTTAATTAAATATTTTAAAACCAAAGGAATGTGAAAATTGATTGACATTAACCACATTCAGGTTAGAATCAAAGCTTTTTTCAATTTCCCAGTAATTGGATAATTTGATATGTTCAATATCTTACATTCAGTCACGTGACTTGTCATATTCTTCATACTGAAATATAAAACATTCTTTCGCTACATACGGCCATTAATGGATGATGTAAAATTCTAACGGTTATTTCGACAAGCAAATAATTAAGGAAACGGGAAGATATATTATTGTATTTAAATTAGTTTATTATGTCATGAACATGTGATGCAAATTGACTATTAAAATGCCGTTCTTGTGTGTATTATCAACATTAAAAATAAAATTGCCTTAAAGTTTCATCATATTTATATCTCAATAAACTTTTATTTTGATAAACGCCATTAAATGAAGATTATTTCATTCTCATGACAAAAAATTACAATTAATGACATTATCGTTATTTTGTCCTAAATGCAAATGATATGGAAAATATGCAGACACTAGAATACATCCAAATGCCCAGATGTCTGATTTAATTATGCCTAAAGCTTAAAAACATTGGCATGAAATATATAAAAATGATGCTCAATATATAAATCTAATAATATATACCGTCACCTTAGTGCAAGAACTCAATGTCTGCTATCAAATAAATAAGCACTTATTACGTTATTGCACTAAGGTAACGATACATGTATATTTAAAAGTCATATCATAATGAGACTTGAAAATATAGTGATGATAATATCTCTTGCCGAATGAAACGGACAACGTTACAAAGGGAAACGTTACTGAGGGGGCGCTGGCATAGTAGTAAAGGTGTTTGCTTATCGACCAAGGGAAAATTGGTCCGAGCTGCCAGGACAATGTTGCTTTAAATGATACCAGTACGAGGACTCAAAAGTGATTAATATAGGTTAAAAGAACTTGTTTCGCAATCGAGCTTAAATCAATATACTTAAACCAAAGGCGAAATAATGTTGTATTTGTTTATTCAATGATATTTAATTACGAAATAATTATTAAACACATATTTCAAACTTCATAGATATCAAATAAATCAAAACGTGAACCTAACAGGTCCCCAAAATTGACACAACAAACGACTTTGTTTGATTAACGCAGTGGTTTTTGAAAGGTACCGTCCATGCTCCATTACAAAACATTTACAAATCATCGTTGAATTGATTAAAACCAGATGTGTCAATACGGAAATGAGTATGGCCATTGATCATAGTATGACACTTTTGTTCGGATTCTGGCATAATATATATCATGTATGTGTGTCCTAAACGAGAAAACAACGAGGAAAGCTCCATGCAACGGAGTTGAGAGAAACGTATTGTCTTTCTTTCTTTCTTTCTTAATTCCGACCTTCTTAATACAAAACCTGATTGACATTAACTACATTCAGATAAAAAGATTTTTTCTCAATTTCCCCGCAATTTAATAATTTGTTAATTAAAAGGAAATGTTTGAATTATTATTTCATTATCTTATTCGTAACATTTAGAAAATTAACCAAATTTCAATTACTTTTAAATAATTTGAATTTATTTCAACATAAATTTCAAATTTTTTATCAATCGGGTAAATTAAATGAAAAATAAAAGTAATCAGATATAGTGTCCATATTTCATCTTGCACGCAAAAGTTTAAATTGATTTCTCAGTCAATTTAATTATTTTTTCAATCAAAAACAAGTGCTCGACAATTAGTAAACAAGTAAACCTCAAATTGATCTTGTATGATCATAGTTTGAAAAATACAGATTTTTCAAATTAAACGATGTTGATTGATGATAATGATAAACAAAGCGGTTAGATGTTTTCATTGTGTAAATCCTAAGATGCTATCGAAGTTTAGCGTTCATTGAACGTCAACTTTTCCTTGTTGATCTTGTTAATCATATTTTATCTTAATATTATTTCATATAGAAGTTTTAACCGTTGATGAAACTTTGGATCCAAAATATGAATGATCAACAAAAGCTGGAAAGCATTTCTGTTACGACAAAGATAATCTATCGAATTGATCTTAAATGTAACTTAAGCAAATGCTCTTAATGGCGTATAAAACAAGCGAACTCAAATGATTAATTTTATATCATTTAAATACCTTATATTTTTATGATCATAGTGTTCTGATTATTGTCAAAAAGATCCCAAGTCATATCAAACATCAACTGACAGGCTTATTACTCAAAATTATTGTTAATACTGATTAAAATTCTTATACTTCAAGACAATATTTTAAATCATTCAACAATATAAAGGCAAAAATAATATACCCCAAATTTAACCAGATATGATTACAATAACTATCTGAAATTCTTGTATTACAGTTTTACATAATTAAGATGTATACATACATGCATGTACTTAACACATAAAGCACAGGAAGAAAAAGAAAAGCTAAACATGTAATCTTTAATGTAATGATATTATAGTTGAATATTGAATAAAAATTGTTCCTATAACCTAAAAACCATCTGACAGAAACTAATTACCTTCTTTCTTTAGTAGATCAATATTAATACAAATAATTTCCGCAGAAGATATTTTGCTATCAGTCTTCTTTCGAAAGAGAGATAAACCGGTAGTATCTTTACTTTTACAACATCCTGTATTAACACTTAGAGAAATTATGATTTTAGTTATTGAACATTTGAAACTATGTCATCCACAATTGTATAAAATTCTCACTATAACGCATTTCATTTTAATTTATGCCATAAAATAATAACAATACCTTAATCCTGAAATTTTGTATGACATGTACACATTAAACATTTATTATTTTATGTAGTGGGTATGTAAGATAACAATTATCATGATAAATAACTTTACATACCTTCTTAGCCAATGGCATTGATATCACAAATGCTGTAGATGATAACAATTATCATAATACATGTATATTAGACCTTATTAGCCCATGAATTTGATATCACGAAAGCTGTAAGATGTTTAATATATTTACTTAAAATAATACAATGTTTTTCAATTTAAGACATTAATAAACTTTATATAGATTCGCCTTTGCATTCGCTCTGATAAACATTATATCGAAGAAACGTTATGAAATAATTCTTAATATAAACATTTTCTTAGGGGTGTCAAAACAAAATTTGGATAGGAAATTATTTGCCAAGTGAATTGCTTTTGAACATGATATAACCATTTTACCATTCCCGATTTTATTTCATATCAAAATGACATCAAAATTTAATAAACCTGTCGAATATTCTAGTTATTGAAAATAAAATAACGTACACATTTTATACAAGTTTATTCTGTAACTTCATATTTTTTCATTTAACCTGAGACTAAATATATCATATCGAACTGATATTACCAAAAAGATATTAAATATGACTATGTCAAAATGTGATTTTAGGAGACCAGTTGTCATAAACATCAAATAATATTTTGAATAAAACTGAACAGTACGTTTCTCTGAACATCGGTAGAAAAATCACTTTTAAGGTTTGCATGCTTATAGTTGAAAAAATGATGTTTATTGACAGAAAACATATTATTTACGTTGTAAGTATAAGTAGAAATAAAGAAAAAGCCATTTGTGCATCACCGGTACCGTTACGTAGTAGTTTTACATTTCACATACAGTGATACAATATTTGTAAAAAGAAACACAATACCTATGGTTCTTTCATTATTAGTTTTATTTTGGTGTTTCACAATACAATTCGAAGTGAGTTTGTGTAATATGATATAATTCGCTTAATGCTCCAGACATGTTCAATTGTGTATATCTTCACAAGCACCGTGCTTGGAAGCAATAATTTTGCCATTGGCTAATTGTCCTAAACCTATCAAGGCACTTGCTAATTAAAATTATCATTAATCATTGCCCTATCCTTGTCCACAATAAATATTTCCCATCTGAAACAATTGATACGATGCAATTGATTTTCTTCTCTGAAATTCGACACGCGCAATAAACTGTTGTTCAACATTGTTCTGACTGAAATAAAAGAGAAGGCGTTGATGTTTTATATATATATCATGAAAAATAATTTTACATAATCATCAAAACAACTTTGATCGCAAAACAACACTGAAGATTGCTTTGAAGTAGAGACAACTTTTTCAAGATATATCCTCATCAAATATAAAACCATTTGTTTGATGTTTCTTTCAATAATCGGCATGCAACAAAAATTGTTCACCCACAAGCAAATGGCGTGTGGGCACCTCAACATAAATGTCAGGACAAACACAATACTGTTTGAGATTATCATGTCTCTTATCAATGAGCATTTTTCAGGGATATTTTGTTTTTATTGATGTGACAAATAACATCGTTTTAATGAAATAGGACAGTTTGATGTACTTTTATTGAAAAATAACTATAAAATATAAATTATATGTGAATGTCCATACAAAACAAACTTTTTCCAGGTTAAAAACAAAACATTAAAAAATATACTAATGTTTAGGTGGAGCCACTAACACATTTAAGTAAATTAGTGAATGTCCATTGAAATGTCCGAACCCTTAAGGCTACTCAATACGAATATCCCGGTCGATTCGATTTCACCAATAAATTCATTCTTTATTTTCTGTTAAATAATACATATTTAATAAAATAAATACCTTTGCAATGATATGAATTATAAATAAATCTATCGTTTACAATGTTTTAAAATACGTCAGTATGTATCATGTTTGCTTATTTACATGAATAGGATAATGTTGAGTAATTCGAGTAAACTATTACGTGCAAGTATTGATGGATCCCTACTCTGACCTTTTATTTGAATAACAATAGATTTAACCACAATCATTGACATTTGCTCTTTTGTTAACATATAGGTCGTGGTGAAATTCCTATTGCATTCAATAATCTTAAAATTAGAATAAGACATGTCAGGGATCTATGCATTGTTGTAAGACTGCATCCAGATTATCTGAAAACCTCCAGTCACTTTATCCTTTCTCAAAATATGGATCTGGTATTAGCCATTTTCTTACGTTGTTATTATATCATAAAATGTCTAATTTTCTTCTGGAACAGTATTATAACAACACGTATGTATGCAGAGGGAAGGTGTCTTTATGTCTTTATTGCATGCAAGGTGCCATAGAAGTAGTGTTTACAGTAGTAAAAAGCGTCCTTGTTAGACAACATCACGCCTGTTTATATCATGTTTGAGCCGATACGTTATCTGAAATATAATCAATTTGTTCTAGAAATATCTGTTCATGGATTGTCTGAAAAAGGAAACATTTGAGAAATTTATGTTACAATAAGAGTTATATCACTATTTTTATGCACAAAAAGTAATTTGTTTGTTTTTATTTTGTTTTAAGCGAGTAAAAAATACAATAATAAATAGTATACCATAAAAGCATAATTAGTTTTTGGGTCTTAGTTTTACTACCGAATATATCTTACGATAACACTAATATTTCAATAAACGTGTTATAGTGCATTTTGAATTATATTAAATCGACCGGATCAACTTATTCCGTATTTATTATTTAATTCCTGGGTTGTCAATACAAATACAGTCCCATAAGCACTTACAACATATTTTTAAATTTTTCAAAAGGGGTATAGACAAATAAATCAATTTCTATATATAATTTTCGACAACTGTTTTGAAATTGATCTGTTTTATTGCAAATGGTTGTTGTCCAATATGACAATGTCTTCACCCTAATGAAACTTTTGTATACTTTTGTATCAAGCATGGACAGTCGACATTGCACTCAGATCAGATTATATTTAGTTGGTTGAGTACCTCATTAGCAGGTTAAGTGTCAACCGCGTATTGTTTTCAACTACCAACATTGCATACCCTGCTTAATATATACATATATAATATAAAAATGATACTATTTTACCATCAAATATTAAAACCTTCAATATTTTAGTAGGTTAATGGATATTCTTAAAATCTGTGTTCATTCAAGAAATGCTTTAAAATCATTATTTAAAGTTCCTGGTCTTACCTTATAGAATAAAAAAATGTTGATAGGTGATGCCAACGACATTATTTGTAAAGATTAAATGTCCTGTTTTACATGCTTAACATTTTCCCTAATATAGACGTGTTTTTGGCGCTGATTGTCCACCCCCCTTTTTCAAGCCTCAAAAAGTAAAAAAAATGGATGGCAAATTTAAGCCCCAAACACTGTATTTCGTTTGAGAAATGTTGAAGGGGACGGTAGTCCCCCTCATCGCCAAACATTTTTTGAACATGTGACAGGCTAAAAATGGCCTCAGGTTGATTTTAAGGTGACGTGTAACCAACACTGAAAAGCCTTTATAATCTATCTCATTGCATTAAGAAATTGCAGCACTTTGAAATCAGTTTTGATGGAAAAAACAATGAACAATAGGGATTTTTTTGCAATTTTGAGACGTTCCCCCATTGCCATTGTAACAGGAAATTTAAGATTGAGCATGTTGTTACAGAGGTTATGGTTAAGTTGACATATGTGCCAATTTCCTTCAGTATTTAAGCATTTTCATAGTTTTATAGCAGTTGGAACTTGTAACAGGAGGTTTTTTCAATGAAAGCGGCCATTTTTACAATATGCTCATGGGGTAAAAGGTTAATAACCAACAGTATCTTATGAAGTAATAAGATCTGAAAGAGATATATTCTTCTCTCCTGAAATTAGTTTTATGAATAAATATTTTACTATACAGTTCTGAAGTTTTTGCAAAGCCTTATAAAATAAAGGATTTGTAGTTATGTCGTTGTTAATTATTATATAATAATACTAAAAAGATAAAATGTTCTTTACTTGAAAACATTGATTTATATATATTATACAATATTTGTCATCAATTGCATTTCGTATATTTTGTTCTCCTTATGTTAATGTACGCGGATTGTAAAACATGTGCCATTCGCAGTGCATACATTACTTTTTGTTTTCAGTCACTTCAAAAATTTTGACTTTTTCAATAAATTTTCAAAATTTTCATGAAGATGAGCATGAATCAAGAGACATGCAGCTGTAAATGAAAGTTTGTTTCATTCTCACGACAAAATAACAATGCATGACATTTAAAGTTGTTATTTCATTCTAAATGTAAATGATATGGGTAAAATGCATACGCTAAAATCCATCAAAATGTCCAGAAATCTAATTAAAATATGACAGGGAAAGAAAGTAAGCGTAAGGATTCTTCGTGTATAAATATATCTAATAGATATGTTTTCTATAAATTGGTTAGATGTGGTGACATGTGTGTTTTAAGAAATAGACCACTTGATGATTTTTTTTTTTAAATTATGCATGATTATTTAAATTGTGTCAATTCAAGATTCAAGATTTCATGTCAAAAGGCATTTTAGAATGTCCGTCGCCAGAATGACGATTACAAATAGTATATGAGAAAAGAATGTTACTGAATACAAATAATTTTTACATTAACACTATTATATTGTAAAGAAGACATATACATTGTACTTCAATATATGTTTGTAAATAATAGTATTCTATATACACCAATATCATTATTAGAAAATAATCAATCATTCGTTCTACCACGCAATGCATTTGCAAAGTAGATATATTTTGATAATCTACTAACAGTTCCATGCTTAGAATTTTTCATTAAAGATGTAAATTTATTTAAGAGAGACTCATATCAAAAAAAGATCATCTTTCAAACTTTTAAATTTCAATTATTTTACTGACAGAAATATCACATTTCTTATTTTGGGTAGTAATTTAGTTTCTGCAAATAGTAAATGTTTGCATATTTAATATACAGTTGACACATATTGACTTGTAGACATATTAATCTTTTCTCAATGTGCCAATATGTTGTTGATTTCTCATATACTAATGAATACACGAAATTTTCATATTAGACCAAACCAATTCAGACATAATATAGTAAACTACCAATAAAAGCTATTGCGCTGAACTCCAGTAATAACAGTATGTTTCACTTGACCTTTGTCAATCAAGACAAATTAAAGAAATATTTCCGTCTATATTGCATTTTTAACGAGGCAAAGCACTTAATGGTTGATGCCTGTATTTGTATTAAAAGAAGTCATACAAAATATGTTTACTTTGCCGCATATTTTCCAGTCTATGTTATTTGTTTAAAAAGAACTACGTATTTTTTGAGCATGCAGTAGGCCATTTGTTTTGATGTTGTAACAGACGGTCGACTGTAACTGCTACAATATTACGTGTTTGTTTTTTTGCGTAACTATTATAGTTGTCTGAGTGGAAAGCACTATCACACAAAACCATAACCATACAACACAACTACTGGTTGACTCTTACAATTTATATATAAGCGAAGTTTGCCACAATTCTGGTAGTACAAAGATTTTCCAGTAGCTGTTATGTATGGATAATTATTAAAATAATCACAAACATGTTCAAACATTTTAAGACACTACGAAAAGTTATATTTCTAAAGAAGAGACTTTATTAATTTCTTACTTTCTCCTCTGAGCTTGTTTAAATATAACCTTTTAAAATGACTTGTTATTTCCCGAGGAAGAGAAAACTGCTTGTGCGTTTGTTAAACAACCATTAAACACATACAGACACTGTTTACATCACGCAGTAAACCAATTCATTACCTTGATGTCAGTTATCAGTATGTATCGGAGGAATCTATCTTGTAGCAGCTTAAAGTAATCATTTACTCATAGGTTTAATTTTTTAAACTAGGTTTTATATCACTGATGAATATCAAATTGATTTAGAAATAGATGGTATATTACATTTCACTGATTAAAAACAAATCACTTAATCTATTCAATTTGCTAGAGTATATTTCCTTGTCCACTGAGTGGAATTCTTTGAAATGGTTTCAAGACAAGAAGAGAGTTTTGCCATGTCTCAATTGGACTTTATTTGCTTTTATATATTCATTGGACTGCAATAAAAAACAAACTACATTATGAAGCGACCAAACTCGTGCCCTGTTTACCCATTTACATAGATTGTAAATAAATACTTTGCAATAACAGAATTAAGAAAGGCGCATGTCTGCAAACATCATTGACAGATACTAACCAAAATGGCGCACAGCTTGACGATATATAAAACGGTGCTTGCCAGTTTTATTTCATATGTATGACTGGCAAATTTATACTTATGTTCATGTCATTTCTATTAACTTGCATGAACGATAAATGTAATTTATGTAAATATCAATCGGAAATTACTTTTCATATTTACTTTATAAAAAGAGTAGGGTAGCCTTTTTGTTTGTTATTCTTAAATTTTTCAGTAATAAGTTTCGGTCGATCACCATTGTAACGGTCAATTGATGGCATACTATTTATTGTTAGCATCGTTCTATGAATTGTTTCACAAAGTAAACCTACGAAAGACTTGAACTAAGAGGGCATAATGTTGTAAACAAAATGATATCACTTAATCATTTTACTTTCTACATATCCCCCACCTTTCGCCGCCATTGTGTCTTCTCCCAATTTTTAGTTCTGTGCCTTCTTGGTGCCCTGCTGGTATGACTAATTTGTGTCGGGGTATGCGTTCTGTGATTGTTGCTTTTCCTTGATAATCTTTGTTCTGATATTTTGATAAATTAAAATAGACGTATAAATTTAGGTAAATTAATTTTTAAAGTGAATGTTAAAGAGTTCATTTATTGAACATATTATCAGTCTGTGTGAAACATATCTTAACTGGCAGACACAAATCTCGATGATATCACACGAGCAATTAAGAAACCTGAATAAAACCTTAAAATATTATATGGTACCAGAAGTTATACAGTTAAATAAATTGACTTTTCTGGTCATTTAAATACATTTAAAATGATAAAGTCTATAATGAAATATATGTTATACAATAAATAATAAAATTGAAAGTATAAAATATCAAAGATAATAACTATGATATAATTATATATGGGCATTGCTATCAAGTGTGAGATAAATGATTTGATATTACATATCTTTAAATCGCAGATGAAAAATTTCATAGAACAAAATATTATTATTCGTCATTAGATAAATGGTAATACTGCATCACTTTAAACTTAAATTATCGACATTTTTTTTTCAAGAAATATAACAGTTTAGTTAAAGTATCCAAATGATGCATATAATATATATGATTGTTTTTATCAATATTTGAAATTCTTATGGAAAATTCATCTATTGTACTCGATCAATTAATTAATAAATTAATTAATTTAGGGTACTTTAAAGCCTTAAACAAAATCCCTTAATTTCAGAAAATGATTATGATAATTGATAAGTATAATAATAATATTGTTAAAATGAATAAATTGTTAAATATTTGATTAATAAAGCGTAGTTATCCACTTGTTTTGAAAACTGTCGTAACGGTTTATTCCAGTACATTTGTCTTTGCTTGAATATTCAAGGAAAATCTTTTGTTACAACATGCTTTTGTTTTGCATTATGCCATTGGTATCTTATTCCTCCACAAAAAAATAAACATAACTTAAACTGAAAATTCTTTTTAAGCAATTTACGGTTTGGTGTTAAGTAATAAAATTGAAAATTTGTATTTTATCTCTTATTATCATAAAGTGATTAAATTTTGAAAGTAAGTTAGTTTGATTTAAATGTCAAAAGGGCTTTATGTTCTTTTTATATGTTCTACATTTATCTTGAAATCTTTTTAGTAACACATTTTTCTTAAGTATAAATAGTATTTTTATATTCTAAATTTTACTAATTTAAATATCATCATTTTAAAGGGAAAAATTAATTCAAAACAATGCATTTATACGTTCAATAATTTAACTATATACTGGACCTAAAATAATACTTGACTATTTAGGACAAAGAAGTTCCTTCAGATTATTCCACCTAGTGTGATTATAGTAAATTATAGTAAATTATTTTTGGTGTAGACAGTATGATTTCTAGACGAAAATACGACAATATGACCACTTCGTCGTACTTTCGTCAGGCGCCCCGCGGAGCAAAAATACGACATGGTAAAAATCAGCTACCATACTGGTCCCCATTTTGCATCTCAAGCAAAGTTATTTAGCTCGAAATGTTATTCCGTAACGTTGTAATAATGTACAAAAATCTAAAAGGAAATACCTATCAAAAGATGCATCGTCTAATTATTGGGCTTCGTCATGATTAACTGATGTGGATACTCTTTTCACCAAACACACAATCAGAAATACATATTAACCTGCAAACTGAAATCAATTAAATCAAAGATTCGCAATTAAATATCCAACCATAACTTATACCAGAACATAGCATAAGTGTCACCATCTATTTAATACTGCATATGTCTCCAAATCAAAAACTACAATTCAATTGCAAATTGGTACATATTAAAACTAAAAACTTAAACGTTTAGAATTTAATTATTTCAAAGAAATCACAACCAAATCTGTCAGTCAATGGTTAAATGTTAAGTTTGAAAGACATCTGATTTTTTTGAAGCCATCAACAATTTGTACTAATTTTAGCTTTGAAATTAGAAACTTATTTGACCGAGAATACACATTTTCTTGCTCAAATTAACATTTAATTTTAATACTCTCTTTCAACTTAAGTTTCTTAACTACGTGCACTTTTATAGAATGTCTGCTGCTGTAGTTAGTTCTACCAACAAAACACATGTGTTGGTATGGTCGGGAGAAACGCGTCGGGCTGATACTCCAAGGATTGCACGACGCGTGAGTTGCAACCCCGTCAAGTTCATTCCTATATTTCATCAGATTTAAAGTTGGTAAGTAGTCTATATCCGTGACAATTATCGCTAACCACTTAGGTTTTAAAATTGCCTTGCTTTAATGTTCACAAAAGACATTAACTTGTTTTATAGTTTTAATAAAATGATGCGGGATACTGCTATCTTTTTTATTGTCTTATATATTGTTTTTCATATACTTTATCTTAAGAATTATATTAAATTTTACTTGAAATATTTACTTTGGTATTATACATCAAATTGTTGTGTTTATATCATCAATGTATATCCGTTTAATAAAACAAAATGTCACAGGCGAGAATTATTTCTTAATACAAAGTATATAGTTTATTTTAATAAAAATTGTCAAATTTAATATACAAATTGCTTTATTAAATTTGTATTTATGTGAGCGATGGTTGGAGTAGAATTTACATTGTTTGTCTGATATGAATCTAACGAGCTGTTTTTTCATAAACGAACCGGGAAACAAAATGCTGAAAGTTTTCATTTTGGAATGTACAAATGATTGTAATTATAAAATGCTGACAATCTTAATGGAAAATGTATCTGCATAATTATTTTTATAACAGTCAAAATTATATGTCATGGAGAATTGAGGGACAAGTTTATTAACTTTTAGATATGCATAGTCTTTATAAATAACGGATGAATGTTAAGCGTATACGTATAACATTTGTCTGTAATATGAAAATAAAATAATTAACAAAAGATAATCGGAAAAAATATATCTACTCTTATCATAAACTTTTAAAATTTAATTCAATTTGCAGGAATTACGTTAATATTATTGCAGAATATCATAAATAAAGCAAGAACTTTGTTTTATATCTTATACATGAAATAGTCTAATTGCCCTAGTATATTTTCATCTTCAACATTGAAATATTGCCGCGTTATTTATGTTAAATTTGCGTTGTCAAAATGTTATTTCTTCAGGCACGAACAAGAAAATTGTTTCAATAATAATAATCTTTAAGAAATATTGAGGAAAGTTTCAATATTCATTACAGATGCCCGCTGATATCAAATCCATTCTTCATTCTTTTATAACTGTAATTAATAAATGAAGTATGACAACTGAAGATTTTCGCAACAGGCTAGGCGCCAAAATATTTATGACATGGAATACTCAATTATATTGGATAGTAATAAAATACACGCCTGATTACTGATACAATTCTAGCATGTATGGTTCATCTGATAAGATGAGCTTGAAAACTGTTTTATATCTGATTATTAAAAGTTGTTTAATTCGGACAGTCATCTATAATGGAACCCTAGTATAACCATAACATTTGATGAAAGTAACGCACAGTAAAGTAACATATATTTAATTGTAGATCAATATCATCACTTTATAAAGGTAGATTATTTATTGTCATGCCCCCTGATATGATCTTATCAAAAGTATGCAGTTATTCCCCCCTGCCATGCCCTTTGTCAATAAATAATATCTTGTACGGAAACGAGCGCCTGAGCCTTACAGTCATTTATAAAAATTAACAATGTATACTAGCGTCCAAAGATTTTAGCAACTTATATGTTCATCATTTCCTGACAATAATGGAAACCTATATGTTCTATTCTCCATCTGCTCAAATGATATTTGAAAATTATGATAACTGCTGCACTTTCTCTTTGTAAATAGAAAAGACATAATTTAACATCACACAAAGTAGATTTGTTATGTTTTAAACTCTACACACTATAGAATACACACTATCAATATATATTGTCATTGAAATACTATCAAGTTTCTTTTAAAAGGGTTAACTTTACTTGGCCCAATATATGGAATGTATCTTCCAATACATCGTTTGTACATTCATTTATTCCAAATAGATATATTCAGTAAGGATTTCAATTTTTTTTAAATTTCTGCTATTACAATGTATGTTAGTCACAAATTACTTGTTTTAAAATCTACAAATGTTTTCACTGTGTTCGATTTTATGCTTATTATATATATTTATATTGTACAATATTAAATAAAAATACTGTTTGAACTATTGCAAATTTTAATGTTTTATTTAGTTTGTATGCCTCCATAATATGTTTCCACATTTTAATTGCAGTCCACTCAGGAGAACATATTTCTGTTATTCATAGTCATTTACATGTGTTACATGTATTCGTGTGCAGTTATAACACAGCTTTCGGCTTGAAAAGTGACAGGCCTATAAATCACGCTGGTCAATGCTACAGACATATAATGTCATGCCCTCACCTACGAAATCTAGACTATTGAAGGACATATCAATATTGAAAGAATATCTATCTGACGAAGGAAATTCATTTTCCTTTGGTAGAAATGGATTTCTATTAGAGAAAATAAATGGGACAAATACTTTCCTCGGGGAAAATTATGTACACAATTTGGCACTGAAAAGTTTTAAGACTTTAAATAAGGTTCAGTTAGTTGTATAAATATCGGTATACTAGAGATGAAACTGAAGATAAAATACGTTTTCTTTTTATTTAAACAAGTGGTATAATCCTTACTTTGAAATCCATCTAAAAACATGAAAAAACCATTCATATATATCAATCAATAAGTAGAAAAGACACATCAGAAATAATAAAATAAAATTTTAGACCTAAGACTAGCAATAAAGATTACAATATGACGCTATAAATAATTCTATATGATTTGCAACTGACAAACACTTATGTTTAATGCTTTCTTCTTGATATGCAATAAATTGATGGGATTGTTTTATCATGATCAAAGTAAATCCACATTGTTCAACGTATATCTTTATTAAAGTATCACTGAATTTCATAAAAAGATAATATATATTTTATTTGTTTTTTATATGATAATATTTGTTTGCTCAGTGTTATTTGCTATTATATAACTTGAAAATATCAAAACTACAAAATAGGTAAATATTCTACGTGGTTCCTAAATGAGAAAATTGTTATTACCTTTTCATTAATTTGATTTATTGGTATATTATCACAGGCATGTTTTTCTATTTATAGTATCTGCTTTAAAGGACTAACATGTCCGCATAAATGTTTATTTTTACAGCTTTTTAATAAATGCTACCCCAACAATCGCTCGAAAAAAAAGCATGGAATCTCAAGGAGCCTTTATTGATAATAGGATAATATGCTAACTATATATCAAAGCTATTCCAAATGGATTGAACATCATGCACACAGTTTATGACTATTAGACAAGCTAACACATTTTTATGTACAAAATATTTAACACTTCCATGTTATTTTGCAAATTCATTAAGTTCAGGATAATTGTTTCTTTTCCTAACTTTGGTATATATACAACTGCAAAATATCATTTTCTCCGAAAGATAATATGACCTTTATGTCTGTGACTGGATTATTGAAAGTAATTTTTGTTTATAGTATGTAGGTTTGACCTTTACATCAAGTTGCTGAATGTACTTTAGAATAATGCCTTCTGGAAGTTTGTATAAGCTACTAACAGCTACACAAACATATACTTTATGTATCTTATACATTGTTCTTTATTGTATTTATCGTTTGGAAAAGAGTTATATTGCAACGTGTCATAGAATGCATATCAACGATACGTTAAATAATATTTATGAATTATGTTGCTGTTATTTAATTTTATTATTTATTATCATATGGAATATTATAATCAGTATGATATGTTGCTTAAATTTTTAAAAAATATACAGGACTGTCTAAGAAAGTCGTTGAGAACGGTTTTAAACAAAAACATAACGCCTAAGCCTAAAATAATTTTGCACAAGTGGATCTGCATCAATTTAAAATTAAATAAGAAACACTATTTCACACAAAGATACATACATTAAATACTAGAGCATTAATATAGTATGCGGCCCACGCCAATGTCTCATAACATGTTTATGACATATGATCGTTGGCCGCATTGCGTTACCATGTACTCTTTCAATTTGTTCTGTTTAATCAAATTAATTAAATTAAATGATATCATGCTGGTTATTTGCATGTTTTCTCAGTAATGGCGTATTAAATACCAATATTTTTTAGAAGTCTGTTGAGTATTTTGTATTTGAAACGCTGTTTTCCGTGACTTATCGGGACAGCATTCTTATTACTAAATTGAACGTTTATACTAGGGTCAACTAAAATCTGATTATTTTTCACTTTGTGACTGTGAAATATGTTTTTATCATTGCATGAAATTCTAGTTAAAATCTATGTTTTCGTCCATTGAGATACAAGCAGTAAATTTCTTTAAAATCCAATTAAACCGACGCTAGAAATCCTTCCATAGTAATATCCAGAGTAACTAAACTATGATCATGCTTCCAATTTGAATTTGAAAAATCTATTTTAAGCTGAAATTATACAAAGTTCACACGCAAGTACTTGATTGAAATAAACATTTACATGATTTTCTCTTCAACATAAGATTGCTAAGATGGGAACTGATTTGCATAGGAACTGAATTTATAGGGTTCTTATCATTAAAAACTGTTAAGTATACGTTTGGACATAAACATTAAAGTGTCAATTAATTGAGATACATCCCGGAACAACCAATATTCGATTAGTTAAGATGCTTTCAGCAAATAATAAATGGAACGGAAATTTAAGCTTTTAAGTCTTCAAATGAAAAAGTATATTTTTTGTTAGACATAATGTAAACAAAGAAGCGATATTGGCATGTAGTTTACTGATAAAGTTATTTTAAGAAAACGATATACATGTAAAAATTTAAAAACTAATTTAATTAGTTATTATCATTGCCCCAAATGTATGTTTCATTAAATTATAACTGCCCGTTCAGTACACTTTATTTCATTTCTTGTATAAAAGCAATATTGTATCGATTTTTCTATCGAACTAAGAATATATCCCGAAATGCAATTGTTCTTATTTAATGATGACCTAAGAAAACTTCTTTTATTATTATGTACTTCCATATTAACCCTATTTTAATTTTGTTAATTATTTTAATTATTCGAATTCATATTAAGAATAAAAATCTGATATAAAACAGTTTTCAAACTAATTAAAATTGATTAAATGAGCTATAAATTTTATTACTGTAGAATTCAGTCGATTATTTGAAAATAAATAAATAATATAATAAATGATGAATTTTCATTGTGCAAGGCATGTAGTTAATATCTTCAGTTGTCAAATAAATTAAATAAATAAATAAATAACGGACAATAACACAAATGTTAAAATTATCTTCAGATTCTTGAAAGGTAATAATTAATACATAGGTTTATTTTGTTATACAAACGAAGTCGTTTACTTCAAATCATTCGCCCTTAACAGCTATGGTTAACAACTCTGCCGGGGACGTTAGATTCCGTTGTAAGCTTATTGCCGCAGAACGTCGGTGGGTCTACTGAAGTGTCCATTCATCCCTTAAATAATTCACGGAGCACATGAGCCCTTCTTCCACCAGCAAAGCTAGAATCTCGCCATATAGTATTTACTGTATTGATGCGATAACAAAAACAGTTGACTTTACTTATATACTTTTGAATTATTATATAATAGCTATTTAAATCTATTTGGCTTATTTATGCGACATACTGTCCGTATCACTTTCCCTAGCACTGTGGAATAAAGATTAAGCTTCCCTAACATATTATTTCTCTTTATATGATACTTCGGCTGCTACGATTTGTTACAATAGTCAATTGTTTTACAGTCTTGAAACTACAAGATGAACACGAAAGCTTTCGCTTTTAACTTTCTGTAATAGTTTATCAATTTAATCAAATTAAATGGTTTGAATACTAGGAAAATGTAGCGTCCATTTTCTACATTAGGATCCTCAGGGGAAATTAACATTTTTTGTTGCATTATACAAGGCGTTACTAAACGATGTTTATAAATAACGTTTTATATTACGTACTTATCAACGGCTTAAACAAAAGAAAGCGATAAGTGAATGAAAGCTATTTACATTTCTTTTTATCAAAATTGTTACTCACTTAACGGTATAAAAAATGTACAAGACAGCATTCAGATATTCTTATACCAACACCTGTTTCTTACATTGTTTTCATTTTTCCCCGAAGTTGTATTAAATTGTCTTTGTCTTTCTTTAGTATGTTTTTATCAATATATGCTTACTTATACTTCTTTTACTCGAATGACCATAACCTTTGGAATCTTGTGAGATAAACATCTCAAGACAACATGTAAAACGTCTTTAGATGGTGACGGAGTGGTCTTGATTTGTGTTATTTACATGCAGTATTAAAACATAAAGTAAACCTGAATTTATCATGTCAGATATATTTGTATACTTAAAGTTGTATCTTTTTGCATAGAGTATTTCATGTATATTTGGAAAATATTTGTTATTCACACCAAACCACTTTGGGTTCTAATCCCGACAGGGACTTTGGATTATTTCATATAAGGAAGCTATCCAACCAGCTTACGAAACTTAGATGCCCGTTTGTGCCTGAAACAATACACGGAAGGACCCGGTCTTCCTCCAGAAGATGAGCTGGAAATTCGCCATATGACCTATACAAAAAATCTTTTTTTCTTTGTCATTTGGCTAAAAAGTTTTTTATTGCTACATTGTCTGATTTTGGTACATCAAATGGAGCAATAACAGTTAATAGATAAAGAAATGTCCGTCTTTATATCCAATATATGAATCAAATCAGACTTTAAGGTCAACGTCAAGATATGATTTTGATGTACAGTTGAACGACAATATGTTTTGCGAATTTATATTTATCCAGCAATAGTAATATCTTGTGAGTAACATAGATACATAAAATAGTACGGCATTCTCTCATTTTACCCTTATGTATGTAAACGTAACATATATTAATATATTTATCATTAATGTTATAATTTTGCTCCTAGGCTACTTCTTTCTTTGAGAGATAACGAACTTTAAGTCTGTGACAGAGTAATTGGTAGTAAATGTGTTATATTGACCCATTTGTTTTACTTACTTAAAGTACTTTGGAGATGTTCCGTTGAAAACTATGTACTATCCATAATGTTATTCATATCATTATTATAAATGGACTTTATCGATCGATATGACATTTTATTTAAATAATTTAAAGACATGGTTATCGGGGTAGAATTGCAGAGTAGTAAATTAGAAATTAATCTTTATTTATTCTTTACTTTACGTTTATAGAATACATTTGTTCTTTACTTGGATCAAACCTTTTTCAATGTTTGTGTAATTATACCATGAATATGCACTGTTAATCTTAAACACAGCTGTGTGTGGAAAATTTAAATCTGGGATTTGTAAATTGCAAAACGCATCAAAATATTATATGGGAATAGATCGTTAAATAACATTATTGTACCAAATTGACGGAAACATCACCATCCTTCTTATCAAGCTATCTGCCCCCCAAAAGAGAATTTTATAACGATGTCACGACCCATTGTCGTTTGTAATAAATTGTACAACTACCGAAATGTTTTTAGAGTTTTTGTTTAAGATAAGTGATGTAAATTTAGGAAAAAAAATTTATTGAGAAACAGGTTTGATACTTTTATATGCTTTAAAGAGATGGATGTCAAACACAATTATTTTCTATTATTTTACAACTGTGTTGCTTTTTTACTTTGTTGCTTTGAAAGTAATTATTCAGATAGGCCTCTTAAAAAATGTACATGAATATGATTTTATTCAGTTACATAATAAAAACGAAGGAAAGCGTAACATCTAATACGTCCACTTTAAATAAGCACAGGGGTATTCAAATTGAAACTCGCATCCAGATGGTAAAATGAAAAACTTGAAAAATTACGGCAAATAAGTAAACAGTAAATACTGTTCTAGTATGATTTTATGTAAATCCATTATTCCAAGAAAGAATGTTGATAAAAATATCAATATTTGTCTTTTCTCTTTGCATATCATCATATATATTTTACATGTATAATCAATTAAACTTTTAAGACCCAAGCAGTAGATGCGATCCCGGATTCACTGCGTTCCGGATCATTTTACATTATGACCATTTTAAAATGTTGTATCGATTTTTATCAACTATATAATGTTTTCGAAGAAAGGATTTGATGTATCATAAGACGGTATTATTTCTATTTTATTCTTGAGGCGTGCTGCTTTAAAATCTAAATGAAATTACTTTATCAATTGCTGTGCTCCTGAAATTATTCCATCTTGAATGAAAATTGTGTGTTTTTTTGCAATAACATTAACAAATTGGTAACATAGGTCAATGCGTATTTGTCTATGTAAGGAAAGAATATATTAAATTTCCCATGGCAATTCAATGTTTAGTAATTTGTTACTCCAATTGTGAAAACAAGAATAATGCTACTCAAGTTAATTGAGGGATTGCCGGATTATAACAGGGTCAACTTTACTCTTATTACTTTCCCATTAGAAACTGAGGAATTAAGTTTTTGCCATTGCATTAGATGATTGATTAATTACCACACGTTATTTTGGATGCTTAATGACAATCTTTAAAATAAAATGCATTGATAATTTTTTGTTTCCTTAATACTTCGTGAATGAGTGATTTCGTTTTCATATTGAACAAAATGTACTTCCATAATCTCATAAATCTGTGCAATAAAGTTTTCTTGTCCATCGGGGATTGAATCGTGCTTAACTCTTATTATACAAGATAGCAGAATTCATAACGAGGTAATTATGGCGCCTGTTCTGTTTCAATCCAGTTTAGTTGTAAGACTTAATGATGCAATTATGTTGAAAAGAATGATAATTATGCAGAAGAAGCATCGCCAATGGAAAACGAATGAAAGTATAGAAAATTCATTCTAAGACAGAATAATAACATAGTTAATTAATAACAGTTTTACATTTTTTCCTTCAAATACAACCATTTATAAGTTACTGATAATGCATTTCTGTATTGGTAGACCTATGCAATTCAACATTTTTTCTTGTGATTATGTTATAAACGTCCGTTAGTGAAAATAGATTTTAATGTTAAAATGTTTTCCAGTCAGTAACAGATATGTGTAATATACGTTAAAATAACTTGTTACACTTAAGTCGCTACTAAATCAAAATGATGTTGAAAATGATAATTATAATGATATTGCAATATAATTAGCCTATATAAGTATGTCATCTTTTTTTATACCATTTCCTAAATGTTACTTATTGTCAATAGACACTAACCATTTTTGTATGTTATTCTTTGCGTTTTGAGAATTAGTTAAGTAAATATGAGAATAAGTACAAAGTAAATATGAGAATAAGTACAGTAATTATTGTGAATAAGTATCTTGTGTTTGTTTACATTTCGCTTCCTTTATTAAAAGGAATTTTTTTTCAGGCTATAAGGATCGAACATATTGCATGTTTCTAAAAAAAGAATACCTTTAAAGATGGTCATAATTCGTATACAATTCTTGCCGCCGATTTTGTCTAAGTATCTAGCAATTATTATTATTATATCAATAAGATACACCTACAATGCGAATAATGTCGTTATCATCCGACACCCGTTCACATTACAACAATATTTTAAAAATAATGCTCCATTAAAACAGATTTTAATTTGATATTTTTTTTATATCAAAATGTATTGAAGACTTATTTTCCTCTGATATTGTCATTATTTTTACCTATATTGAACGTTTTATTGCAATTTTATGAATATTTAAACTGAAACTTTCTATATGACTAAATATTATATTAGAAAATATATTTAGAAAATATGGTTATGTGAAAAACAATATAATACGAAACATATTAAAACAATTTTGGTATTTCTTATTTGTTTCTTAAAATAATTGATTTCCAGTTGTACAACTTATTGTTAGATATGACATCTAGGAAAACAAAATTAGAAAAAAGCTCCTTAACAATTGAAAAATATCTTAAATATGCGCTTGGTCTGTATGTTTACATCATTTACTGAAAGGACTTATTTATCAAATACATGTAATTCAGTATTTACCTTAACTTGAGGAATTTACTATGGGTATATTTGTTTCATTTTTCAAATTGATTTTCATTTTGCTCATGTTTTCTTATATATTAACTAACGTATGTAATTGAACCAACCAAAACGAACGGTCTAATGGTTAGTAACAAATATTTTCGTTTGAAAAGAACAAAAGTGTACAAATTAAGATTTAAAAAACATACAAATAAATCATCTTGACATTTCTTAGTTGACATCCTTTGTTTAATTTATAAACGGAAACGTTCAGACAAAGGCCAAAATATGTTTAACAGACGATATTTTGATGTGTTTATATTTTATTGTCTCATTACCCATATAATAATATAAATTTTTTGCTTGTTCTTTACATGTTTCTTCGGTCATTTTTGATTAAGAAATAAACGAAAGAAATATAATTATAATTTCTATATGTGGAAAAAGGTAAAAACGATAAAGACGTAATGTACGTTTCCATACAGCAGCGTCCGCAAGATCACTTAACTCAAATGGTAGAGCATCTTGTAAAAATCTGTAAAAAAAAAGATAGAAACAAACAAACATCCATCATCCATTCATATCATTGAATTCATCAAATTTGCCATTGACAAAAAGAACATACACAAACAATTGAACATACTTTTGTTTGTTTGTTTGTTTGGATTTTTACGGCACGTCAACACAGAACTGGCCATATTGTGCCGAATGCTATAATAGGCTCAAAATATTATGTAAAACATTGTAAATGACAATAGAAATGAGTCAATTAGATCCTAGAATACAAATTTATCTCTTTTAAATAATCAATTATGTTTTTTTCTGGAATTGTATTAAAAAGTTCTTTGAGTGAATTTACAGAATAAAATCTATTACGGGCCTGTGAAAAATCATGACATTCAAGAAGAAAATGCTTGACAGTAAAATTTTCATTACAACCTACACAGAAAGGGGCATTGTCATTTGTGAGGAGATAAGAGTGGGTAATTTTAGTGTGTCCAATTCGGCATCGAAGGAGAACTGTTTGATCACGGCGGTTTGACAGAGATAGAGATGGTGACATATCAAGAGATGGGTTTATATCGTGAAATTTATTAAAAACGGCATTGTCCCAATTTGCTTTCCATTCAGATGATACGAGTTTATTTATAGCCGGTCTAAAATCACAAGCAGGTAACAATAAGTCAGTTTTTTGAAAATTTAATGATTGTTTAGCTAAAGCATCTATTTTTTCATTTCCTCGTATTCCTACATGGCTTGGAATCCAATATAATTTAACATATTTTGTTTTAAGTATATCATGAAATCGTAAAAGAAGTTTCTTTACCATGATATTGTCAGATTTTTTATTTTTAATGGATATTAAAACAGAAAGCGAGTCAGAAAATATCACAAATTTATCATGGGTATGCTGTGCTATGTATTCCCTAAAGAAAGCCCAATACGGCAAAATTGAAAATGTTGCAGGCTCGGTTTGATTGAGCCTGTTCATGGACGGTACTGGAAAGTGCAAGTTACCGTCCACGCCCACTAGCACCGGCTTAAGCAGAATTCAACAATTAAACGTGAAATAGTAAAATTTTGAATTTAGAAACATCCGCAGATGTGTTCATACGGCGGTTATCATGGAACCTTCAATGTGACACTTCCGTGCCATTCCATGAAAAGCGGCGTATGGTCCCCAAGTAATAAAAAGCTAAATCGATAGCTTTTGCTTCAGCAGTAAAAATTGATGCATTATCTGGTAACCTCATACTAGATGTAAAATTATTTTCAAACGCAGCCGCACCTACTTTGCAACCTTCTTTTGAACCGTCCGTATAAATATGTATAAAATCTTCATGTTCTTCCTTAATTGCTAGAAACTTCTCTTTGAAATATTCAGGTGAATTTGATGCCTTTTTTATATTTGAAAGGTTAATATTTATTTCCGGGGAATTATAAGTCCAAGGTGGAACATCCTCATCGTCATTTTGAAGGATACTGTCTGGATTAATTTTAAGTTTATTTAAATCATCTTTAAACGAAAGCCTAATGGTTTAATTTCCTTTGGTTTGTTAACAAATTTTTCAGTATAACTTGGTTTGAAAATAATATTTTTAGCTGGATTTTTGCTACTGGATGAAATTCTAGATGCGTATTGAAGTGATAGCTTTTTTCGACGAAGATGAAGCGATGGTTCCCCAGCTTCCGCATATAGACTTTTTACAGGTGAAGTGCGAAAAGCACCTAAAGCTAAACGTAAACCCTGGTGATGTATGGTATCTAGCATTTGAAGATATGATTTTCTTGCAGACCCATAATTTAATTTTGATCGGATAAGACTTCTGTATAATTTCAGTAATGTGGAAGAATTTGATCCCCAATTTGTACTTGATAAAACCTTAAGTAAATTTAAAGCTTTTAGGCATTTAGTTTTCAAATGTTTAATATGCGGTATAAAAGAAAGTTTTTTATCAAATATAATTCCTAGAAACTTAGCTTCATCAACTACTGGAATTTTAGAACCAGATATGTAAAGTTCAGGGTCATTATGTTGTTTTCGCAATCGGCAGAAATGAACACATTGAGTTTTTAACTTTGAAAATTTAAACCCATTTTCTATTGCCCACTTCTGAATTTTATCTAAATTTTGTTGAAGTTGCCGTTCAATTGTTCTCATACTTTTCGATCGATAGCAGATAAGAAAATCGTCTACATATAGAGAACAATCTATGCCTGGTGTAAGAGCGCTAGCAATATTGTTTAAGGCCAAAAAGTGTAACAGAAAGTATACTTCCTTGCGGAACACCTTGTTCTTGTTGGTGGTCTTGAGAAAAAGTTGAACCAAGTCTTACTTTAAAGTGTCTATCATCTAAAAATCCAGAAATGAAAAGAGGAAGTCTGCCATTAAGTCCAGCATCCTTTAGATCTTTTAGGATACCATATTTCCAAGTAGTGTCGTAAGCCTTCTCAAGATCAAAGAAAATTGATACCAGGTGTTGTTTATTTACAAAGGCTTCTCTAATAAAAGTCTCAAGTCGTACAAGATGATCGTTTGTACTTCGCTGTTTACGGAAACCTGACTGAAAATTAGTGATAATTCCATTATTTTCTAGATACCAAACTAACCGATTATTTATCATTCTCTCGAATGTTTTGCAGAGGCAACTTGTAAGTGAAATTGGACGATATATTGTAGGGTCAGTTGAATCTTTTCCAGGTTTAGGGATAGGAATAATCAACGCATTCTTCCAAGTGTTGGGAAATTCACCAGATACCCAAATTTTGTTAAAAATTTCAAGAAGCAAGTCTAAGGATTGGGGTGGTAAATGTTTAAGAAACTGGTAGTAAATTTCGTCCGGGCCTGCAGCACTATCTTTTGCAGTTTTGATTGAATAAATTAAGTCATCAATAGAGAAAAGGGAATTATAGTCTTCCTCGTTTGTTGAAGTAAAATTAATATACTCTTTCTCAGCTTTACATTTATGTTGTTGAAATGTATTTGTATAATTGCTTGAAGAAGAGTTCTTTTCAAACGTTTTAGCCAAAAAATATGATAAACAAGATCAACAAGGAAAGGCGGCGTTCAATGAACGTTTCAAAGTTTCTGCAATATCTGTTTTTGTTTTGGCATATTGGCCATCACCAGTTTTTAAGTGAACAGTTGGACTCTTTTTATACTTACCACTTATTTTTCGTACTGCATCCCAGACTTTCCTAATAGGAGTATTTGAATTAATATTTGAAACATAAGATTGCCATGATTGGCGTTTAGATTGACGCACTGATCTTCTAGCTTTGGCTCTAAATATTTTATAATTTTCAAGGTTTTCTGTTGTAGGGCTATGTTCAAACTTTTTGAGTGAAGCTTTACGTATACGAACGGCTTTTTTACATTCATCGTTAAACCATGGTTTTTTGATTTTGTTACTTTTATTATTTTTTTGTAATGGAATTACTATGCAAGCAATCGTATGTAATGCTGAAGAGAAAAGTTTCAGCTATATCATCATAGGTGAAATCAAATTCATTTTTTGTTAGATCAATAGAACAGAGCCTAGTAAATGTTTCCCAATCTGCTTTCTTAAATTTAAAAATTTGACGTCCTTCATCTGGTATAGAGTCATTTGATGTAAGTAACAATGGATAATGATCACTGCCGTACTGGTCATCTAAAACTTTCCAATCGAAGTCCAAGAATATAGCAGAGTGGACAATCGAGAGGTCGATGCAAGAAAACGTACCTGTAGCTGGATGTTTGTCTATTTGTTTAATTGGATTTTACGGCACGTCAACACATAACTGGCCATATCGTGCCTAATGCTATAATAGGCTTAAAATAGTATGTAAAACATTGTAAATGACAATAAAAATGAGCCAATTAGATCCTAGAATACAAGTTTATCTCTTTTAAATAATCAATTATGTTTTTTGATGGAATTGTATTAAAAAGTTCTTTGAGTGAATTTACAGAATGAAATCTATTACGGGCCTGTGAAAAATCATGACATTCAAGAAGAAAATGCT